>NC_057798.1:435743735-435754382 GCF_018294505.1 Triticum aestivum | reverse complement strand
GCGGCGGGAGGTGGCGCGGGCAGCGGGGCGGTGGCTGGCGCGGGTGGCGGTGCGGGCGGCGGAGATGTCCGGCGGCGGCGGCGTCCGGCAGGGGCGACGGGTTAAGGTTGGGGTTTGGCGGGGTGGGCTGGTCGCTGTGGCGGCTCGGCGGCGGCGAGTTATAATGGCCGGCCGGGTCGAGTCCTAGTCGGGTACGGCCCGGCTAGGTCGGTTGATTTTTTAAAAAAGAATCCGCGCAGAAAAATGAAGAAAAGAAATACTAAACGGACTCCAAAAATCCTGAAATAAATTTTCCCCTTCCTCTAAAAATATAGCGGACATAGTGAACATTTATTTAGGCCTCTAATGCAATTTTGAAAAACGCATTTGTTTTCCTAATTCAAATAAAATAGCGATAAAACTCCGAATAAAAATTCTTCATTGATTTCAATATTTAACCTCCAATATTTCTTTATTTTGGGGAAGTAATTTTATCCCCTCTCTTTTATTTTCATATAGGAAATATTTGAAGAGAAAAATAATTAAAATCAAACGAACATCTTTTCAAAATTTGAGAAAAACTCAAATATGAAAAATAACAAAATCCCCAACTCTCTCCGTGGGTCCTTGAGTTGCGTAGAATTTCCAGGATCAACCCAAAATGCAATAAAATATGATATGCAATGATGATCTAATGTATAACATTCCAAATTGAAAATTTGGGATGTTACAAACCTACCCCCCTTAAGATGAGTCTCGCCCTCGAGATTCAGGTTGGCTAGAAAATAGGTGCGGGTGGTCCTTCCATAGGTCTTCCTCTTGTTCCCAGGTGGCTTCATCCTCGGTATGGTGGCTCCACTGAACTTTGTAGAACTTGATAACCTTGCTAAATGTGACTCGGCTGGCAAACTCGAGAATCTTGACTGGTTTCTCCTCATAGGTCAACTCGCTATCTAACTGAATCGCTTCCAGTGGCACTATATCTCTTAGAGGAATATCGGCCATCTCTGCATGGCACTTCTTCATCTGGGAAACGTGGTACACATCGTGAACTCCAGACAATCCTTCTGGCAATTCCAACTTGTAAGCAACTTCTCCCATATGTTCCAAAACTTTGTATGGTCCCACAAAACATGGTGCTAACTTTCCCTTAACTCCAAAACGCTTAACTCCTCGAAGTGGGGACACACGAAGATAAACTCAGTCTCTGACTTTGTAAACTTTCACTTTGCATTTTGAATCCGCATAGCTCTTCTGCCTGGACTGGGCTACCTTGAGTCTATCTCGAATCAGCTTAACCATCTCTTGGGACTCCTTAATCAAATCTGGTACAAACAACTGACAGTCTCCAACTTCATCCCATAACAACGGTGTCCTGCACCTCCTTCTGTACAAAGCTTCGAAAGGGGCCATCTTCAGACTGGCTTGGTAATTGTTGTTGTAAGACAACTCTGCATATGGCAAATTGTCATCCCAACTAGATCCATAATCTAGTGCACAAGCTCTCAACATGTCCTCCAGAATCTGATTGACTCTCTCGGCCTGTCCATTTGTCTGTGGATGAAAGGTTGTACTGAACTCTAGCCTGGTACCCAAAGTCTCATGCAACTGATTCCAGAACTTTGAGGTAAACTGGGTTCCTCTATCTAATACAATGGTCATCAGAACTCCATGCAGGCATATGCTACCTCTTGAGCACTGCGTTGGATTTCCCCGAAGAGGAGAGGATGATGCAGTAAAGTAGCGTAAGTATTTCCCTCAATTTTTGAGAACCAAGGTATCAATCCAGTAGGAGACCACGCACAGGTCCCTTATACCTACACAAAACGATAGCAACTCGCAACCAATGCTTAGGGGTTGTCAATCCCTTCACGATCACTTATGAGAGTGAGATCTGATAGAGATAATATTTTTGGTATTTCTGATAGATAGATGCAAAGTAAAAAAGTAAAGGCAAAGTAAAAACAAACAAGTACATAAAGTGATATAGATTGATATGATGAGAATAGACCCGGGGGCCATAGGTTTCACTAGTGGCTTCTCTCAAGAGCATAAGTATTCTACGGTGGGTGAACAAATTACTGTTGAGCAATTGACAGAATTGAGCATAGTTATGAGTATATCTAGGCGATGATCATGTATATAGGCATCATGTCCAAAACAAGTAGATCGAAACGATTCTGCATCTACTACTATTACTCCACTCATCGACCGCTCTCCAGCATGCATCTAGAGTATTAAGTAAAATCAGAGTAACGCCGTAAGCAATATGATATGATGTAGAGGGATAAATTCATGCAATATGATTAAAAACCCATCTTGTTATCCTCGATGGCAACAATACAATACGTGCCTTGCAACTCTTTCTGTCACTGAGTAAGGACACCGCGAGATTGAACCCAAAGCTAGGCACTTCTCCCATTGCAAGAACTACCAATCTAGTTGGCCAAACCAAAAATGATAATTCGAAGAGACTTGCAAATATAACTCAATCATACATAAAAGAATTCAGAGAAGAATCAAATATTTTCCATAGATAATACTAGATCATAAACCCACAATTCATCGATCTCAACAAACACACCGCAAAAAGAAGATTACATCGAATAGATCTCCACGAGAGAGGGGGAGAACATTGTATTGAGATCCAAAAAGAGAGAAGAAGCCATCTAGCTACTAGCTATAGACCCGAAGGTCTGAAGTAAACTACTCACACTTCATCAGAGGGGCTATGGTGATGATGTAGAAGCCCTCCGTGGTGGATGCCCCCTCCGGCGGAGCTTCGGAACAGGCCCCAAGATGGGATCTCGTGGATACAGAAGGTTGCGGCGGTGGAATTAGGTTTTTGGCTCCTGTTCTGATCGTTTGGGAATCCGTAGGTATATATAGGAGGAAGGAGTACGACGGTGGAGCTCTAAGGGGCCCATGAGATAGGGGGCGCACCCAGGGGGGCGCCCTCCACCCTCGTGACCACCTCTCGCACTGCTTGGAGTAGGGTCCAAGCCTCCTAGATCATGTTTGGTTCGAAAATCACGATCCTGAAGGTTTCATTCCGTTTGGACTCCGTTTGATATTCTGTTTCTTCGAAATACTGAAAAAGGCAAAAAACAATAATTCTGGGCAGGGCCTCCGGTTAATAGGTTAGTCCCAAAAGTAATAAAAAAGTGGAAAATAAAGCCCAATATAGTCCAAAATAGTAGATAAAGTAGCATGGAGCAATCAAAAATTATAGATATGTTGGAGCAATCATCAAAATCACGGAAATCTAGCAAATCACATAAAGTTTTGGGGATAGTAGAGACACTAGCACCCAAATCACACAAAGCATGAAACTCAAAATTTTTAATTTTAATTTTAATAGTAGGTTCCCACTCATCATAGAGTTTTCTAGGGATAGAAACTTTCAACTCAAGTTTTTCTTCATAAGATTGCATCAAAGCATCAACAATATGTTCGGTAAAGGCCTTATTTTGACTATAAGCATGAGGAGAATCTAGCACGGATTGCAACAAGGAAATACAACCAATCAAAGAGCAATTTTCATAATTAAATTCCTTGAGATCCAAAATAGTGGGTTTAGCAACATCACGGTTTTTATTTATTTCAATCCCACTTTCATCAATTTCATCGTCAAGATCTAGAAACTCCGAATTCTTAGAACGCCTTCTTGGTAAAGGAAGATAATCTTCAGATTCATCAAGATTCATATTGCAAAACAAAGATTTAATGGGGGACACATCAATAACTTTTAGATCTTCATCTTGATTTTCATAGGGATTGGAAGAACAAACTTTAGTAAAGGCATCTTTGGAAGAACGCATCCTAGTGGTTCTTTCCTTGCACTCATCAATGGAAATTCTGATGGCTTTGAGAGACTCATTGATATCATGCTTAGGAGGAATAGATCTAAGCTTTAAAGAATCAATTTCAAGAGAAATTCTATCAACGTTCCTAGCCAAATCATCAACTTTAAGCAATTTCTCTTCAAGCAAAGCATTAAAATTATTTTGTGAATTCATAAACTCTTTAACACTACTCTCAAATTCAGAGGGCATCTTTTTAAAAATTTCCATAAGAGTTATTGTAGGAATTTCCATAATTATTAGAAGGATTACTAGGATAAGGCCTAGGATTAAAATTCCCTCTATAAGCGTTGTTTCCGAAACTATTCCTACCAACAAAATTCACATCCATGGATTCATTATTATTCTCAAGAAAGGTAGATAAAGGCATATCATTGGGATCAAGAGGATTATTTTTAGGCGCAAACATCTTCATAAGTTCATCCATCTTTTCACTCAAAACATTGATTTCTTCCATAGCATGCACTTTCTTACTAGAAGATCTTTCGGTGTGCCATTGAGAATAATTAGCCATAATATTATCAAGCAATTTGGTAGTATCCCTAACGTAATTTCCATAAAAGTGTCTGCCGCGGCCGAATATAAAAGATTTCTAGAAGCAAAATTCAATCCGGCATAAAAATTTGTATGATCATCCATAAATTGAAACCATGAGTAGGGCAATTGCGAAGCATTAATTTCATTCTTTCCCAAGATTGGGCAACATGCTCATGATCAAGTTGTTTAAAATTCATGATATCATTCCTAAGAGTAATAATCTTAGCGGGAGGAAAATACTTAGAGATAAAAGCATCTTTGCACTTGTTCCAAGAATCAATACTATTTTTTAGGCAAAGATGAAAACCAAACTTTAGCACGATCTCTAAGTGAAAATGGAAATAACTTCAATTTGAAAATATTGTTATTCGTATCTTTCTTCTTTTGCATAACACACAAATCAATAAAATTGTTTAGATGAGTAGCGGCATCTTCACTAGGAAGGCCGGCGAATTGATCTTTCATAACAAGATTCAACAAAGCGGTATTGATTTCACAAGACTCATCATTATTAAGAGGAGCAATCGGAGTACTAAGGAAATCATTATTATTGGTATTCGAGAAATCACACAATTTGGTATTATCTTGTGCCATGGCAACAAGTAATCCAACACACAAGCAAACAGAAAGGCAACGGGAAAAAGGCAAACGGGAAAGAGAGGAGGAGATTGGGCAAGAGAGGGCAAATAAAACGGCAAGGGTGAAGTGGGGGAGAGGGAAACGAGAGGCAAATGGCAAATAATGTAATGCGAGAAATAGGGATTGCGATGGGTACTTGGTATGGTTGACTTGCTTGCGTGAGCCTCCCCGGCAATGGCGCTAGAAATTCTTCTTGCTACCTCTTGAGCACTGTGTTGGATTTCCCCGAAGAGGAGAGGATGATGCAATAAAGTAGCATAAGTATTTCCCTCAGTTTTTGAGAACCAAGGTATCAATCCAGTAGGAGACCACGCACAAGTCCCTCGTACCTATACAAAATTATAGCAACTCGCAACCAACGCTTAGGGGTTGTCAATCCCTTCATGATCACTTACGAGAGTGAGATCTGATAGAGGTAATATTTTTGGTATTTTTGATAGAGATGCAAAGTAAAAAGTAAAGGCAAAGTACAAACAAACAAGTAAATAAAATGATATAGATTGATATGATGAGAATAGACCCGGGGTCCATAGGTTTCACTAGTGGCTTCTCTCAAGAGCATAAGTATTCTACGGTGGGTGAACAAATTACTGTTGAGCAATTGACAGAATTGAGCATAGTTATGAGTATATCTAGGCAATGATCATGTATATAGGCATCACGTCCAAAACAAGTAGATCGAAACGATTCTGCATCTACAACTATTACTCCACTCATCGAGCGCTATCCAGCATGCATCTAGAGTATTAAGTAAAAACAGAGTAATGCCGTAAGCAAGATGACATGATGTAGAGGGATAAATTCATGCAATATGATAAAGCCCCATCTTGTTATCCTCGATGACAACAATACAATACATGCCTTGCAACTCTTTCTGTCATTGAGTAAGGACACCGCAAGATTGAACCCAAAGCTAAGCACTTCTCCCATTGCAAGAACTACCAATCTAGTTGGCCAAACAAAAAAGGATAATTCGAAGAGACATGAAAAGATAACTCAGTCATACATAAAAGAATTCAGAGAAGAATCAAATATTTTCCATAGATAATACTGGATCATAAACCCACAATTCATCGGTCTCAACAAACACACCGCAAAAAGAAGATTACATCGAATAGATCTCCACGAGAGAGGGGGAGAACATTGTATTGAGATCCAAAAAGAGAGAAGAAGCCATCTAGCTACTAGCTATGGACCCGAAGGTCTGAAGTAAACTACTCACACTTCATCGAAGGGGCTATGGTGATGATGTAGAAGCCCTCCGTGGTGGATGCCCCCTCCGGCGGAGCTCCGGAACAGGCCCCAAGATGGGATCTCGTGGATGCAGAAGGTTGCGGCGGTGGAATTAGGTTTTTGGCTCCTGTTCTGATCGTTTGGGGATACGTAGGTATATATAGGAGGAAGGAGTACGTTGGTGGAGCTCTGAGGGGCCCACGAGGTAGGGGGGCGCGCCCAGGGGGCGCCCTCCACCCTCGTGACCACCTCTGGCACTGCTTAGAGTAGGGTCCAAGCCTCCTGGATCACGTTCGGTTGGAAAATCACGATCCCGAAGGTTTCATTCCGTTTGGACTCCGTTTGATATTCTATTTCTTCGAAATACTGAAAAAGGCAAAAAACAACAATTCTGGGCTGGGCCTCCGATTAATAGGTTAGTCCCAAAAGTAATATAAAAGTGGAAAATAAAGCCCAATATAGTCCAAAACAGTAGATAAAGTAGCATGGAGCAATCAAAAATTATAGATGCATTGGAGACGTATCAGCATACGATCCTGGTCATGTATATCTTTGCCAACTTAGCAATGGTGTAAGTGGTCTTCACTGGAATGAAATGAGCTACCTTCGTCAAACGATCGACTACAACCCATATCGAGGCATAGCCTGAACGAGTCCTGGGAAATCCTGTGATAAAATCCATGCCTAGTTTATCCCACTTCTATTCGGGTATCGGCAATGGCTATAGCAATCCAGCTGGCTTCTGATGCTCTGCCTTCACTCTCTGACATACATGACAAACTGCTGCATACTCCACAATATCCTTCTTCACTCCGGTCCACCAGAAACTATCCTTCAAATCTAGATACATCTTGATATTTCCTGGGTGAATCGAATACGGCGAATCATGGGCCTCCTGCAGAATCAACTTCCTGATCTCCGGATCATTTGGCACATATACGCGGTCCCCAAACCATAAGGTATTGTGCTCATCCTCACGAAATCCTTTGGCCTTTCCTTTGCTCATCCTTTCCTTTATCTCGGCAATCTCCTTGTCCGTCATCTGAGCTTCTCTGATCTTATCCATCAAAGTAGACTGAATTTCCAATGCTGCTACATAACCTCTCGGAACTATTTCCAACCATAGCTCATGAAGATCCTCTGCTAACTCGTTGGGTAACTCTCCGGTCACGAGTGTATTGACATGACTCTTGCGGCTCAACGCATCTGCTACTATGTTAGCCTTTCCGGGATGATAATGCAACCTCATATCATAATCCTTGATGAGCTCCAACCATCTCCTCTGCCTAAGATTCAACTCCTCCTGCATGAAGATATACTTCAAACTCTTGTGATCCGTGTACACCTCCGATGAGAAAATGTCTCCATGTCTTCAACGCATGCACTACAGCTGCTAACTCCAAATCATGTGTTGCATAATTCAACTCATGGGGTTTAAGCTGTCGTGAGGCATATGAAACAACTCTTCCCTCCTACATAAGCACTGCTCCAAGTCCTCGACGAGGAGCATCGCAATACACTTGATCTTGAATTGATCTGGAAGAATCAACACTAGAGCTGTAACAAAACATTTCTTCAACTCTTGAAAACTGGTCTCACATTCCTCAATCCATTTGAACTTGGTGTCCTTCTTCAACATCTCCATCATGGGCTTTGCAATCTTCGAGAAATTCTCAGTGAACCTCCTGTAGTATCCTACGAGTCCAAGAAAACTCCGGATCTCTCCAACTGACATGGGTGCTTCCCAATTTGTCACAGTGACAACCTTGGTGGGGGTCTACTTCTATTCCTTCTAAGGATATAACATGTCCGAGGAATCCAACTTCCTTCAACCAAAATTGACACTTGCTGAACTTGGCATATAACTGATGTTCTCTGAGCTTCCCAAGTACCAAACGCAAATGCTCCTTATGCTCCTCTTCATTCTTAGAGTAAACCAGGATATCATTAATGAACACCACGATGAACTTATCCAAAAACTCCATAAACACCTTGTTCATCATGTTCATGAAATAGGCATGTGCGTTAGTTAGTCCGAATGAGATAACGGTATACTCATATAGCCCGTACCTGGTGGTAAAAGTTGTTTTCGGTATATCCTTCTCTCGAATATTTAGCTGGTGGTATCCTGATCGCAGATCGATCTTGGAAAATACTTTAGCTCCTTGCAACTGGTCAAACAGATCATTGATCATCGGCAGTGGGTACTTGTTCTTGATCGTCACCTCATTCAATCCACGATAATCAACAACCATCCTCAACGATCCATCCTTCTTCTCCACTAGAAGCACTGGTGATCCCCAAGGTGACGAACTTGGGCGAATATAGCCTTTATCCAGTAACTCCTTAATCTGCTTCTTAATTTCCTCCAAATCCTTTGCGGGCATCCTGTACAGTCTCTTAGATATTGTCCATGTGCCTGGCAAAAGCTCAATCAAAAACTCAATGTCTCTATCCGGTGGCATGCCTAGCAACTCCTCTGGAAATACATCAGGGAAATCCTTCACCACTGGTACTTCCTCCTGTCCAACTCCTAATAAGGAATTCACTTGAGTCCTCCTCGGCACATGCCGGGATACATACTTAATCCTTCTTCTTTCTGGGGTGGTGAGCAAAATTGACTTAGGCGCAGTCAATGTTCCCTCCATACTTCGATAACCAATCCATGCCTAATATCACATCCAGTCCTTGTGACTCAAATACTATTAGGTCGGAGGGGAACACATAGTTACCAATTCTTAATGGTAACCGATCACACCATAGGCTAGCCATATACTCTGCTCCTGGCGAGGTTACTAACATGGGTGACCTAAGGGCTTGGGTTGGCAAATTAAACTTATCCACAAATCCCCTTGATATGTTCGAGTATGTGCAAACACGTAAATTAGAATACCAACGGCATGCTACAGAGTGTCTCTCTTATAGTTCATGAAGCCATGTCGCACATGTGGAGGCGTTGTCGCGACCTCCTTGCGTGGATTGATCACAGTGACATGCTGCTGGTTCCAGAAGAATGTACTCGTCCTCTGTGAGCCATACTGGCGGTACATGCACGTAGCGAAGATGTGCATGCACGCCACACACACACACTCATTCCCTCGCACGCACACGCGGGTACACGGGCGGACGCAATTTTGTACCAAGATCCACCCCATGTGATAATTTGACGTGTGTAAAGTCATTCACTTCATTGATGGTCAATTAATACAACGCATGTAAATTGAGTGGACGTGAGGGCGGAAGAAAGACATTATTACTCCACTTCGCCCATGTGAGTAGTTAAATCGTGGGTTGCTAGTAGTACTTCCATTGGTCTCCTTCGATTTTGTGCCAATTTTTGACAGTAACATAATATTTACGCATTTGAGCAGTGTAGTACTTGAAATTTATGTTCCGCTAAACTCATCGGAGCCGTTTCAGGCCTCGAAACCAAAACCATCAATTAATCTTTACCTTGTTCCCATCACATTCAAAAGCCTGCTCACACCTACTAGTACGTACCAAACCTGAACGTGTTCCCACCATGCAGGTATTAGTACTAGTGCTAGTACTTAGGTTATAAAAAGGGGAACTACCTAACCGAAAATTACTCTACCTTTCCTCCTCATAAGTGCTTCTTCTTCGTCCGTCGTTGCCATGGCGGTGAGTAGAGCTCTAGGTCGAGAACTACTCGTAACAAGGGAGCGGCACCAAGGCTGCGGAAAAAAAGAGGAGCCAGGTGTAACACCCCGGTTTCGATGCGCCAGGTGTCTGCCAGTTATTCGTCATCTTTGCCATGTCATTTGCTTGCGTGTTGCATTTCATCATGTGCATTTCATTTTGCAAACGTGTTCGTCTCATGCATCTGAGCATTTTCCCCACTGTCCGTTTCGCAATCCGGCACTCCTATGCCCTCCGGAGTTCCCCTTTTTGCCTCTCGTTGTCGGAATGGACCGATTCTTGCCAAGCGGCCTTGGTATAACACCGGTAGACCGCCTGTCAAGTTTCGTGCCATTTGGAGGTCGTTTGGTACTCCAACGGTTAACCGGGTAACCGTAAAAGCCCCTTTATCTTTGCAGCCCAACGCCCTTCCAAAGTGTCCCAAAACCCATCTAACTCCCCTCCATGCTCTCGGTCGTTCGATCACGATCGTGTGGGCGAAAACCGCACCTCATTTGGACTCTCCTAGCTCCCAGAAACTATAAATATACCCTCCCCGTCAAAATTCGCGGATGAATCCCCCCGAAACCCTAGCTTCGTCCTCCTTCCGCAGCCGGACACGTCCGGACCCCGCCGGACATGTCCGCGCCGCCTTCCCCGCCGAATCAGCCGCTGCCACGTGTCCCGGCCCGCGCCCTCTCTCTCCCACCGTGCCGCCGGCCCGCGGAGCCCATCCGGGGCCCGCACGGGCCCTGAT
>NC_057798.1:435736209-435743332 GCF_018294505.1 Triticum aestivum | reverse complement strand
GAAGCTGCTCCGACCCCCATCGCCGGCCTCACGCGACCCGCCGCCGCTCCCCGCGCCTCCCAGGCGTCGCGCGCCTCGCCGAAGTTCGCCACCTTGCCGGAACCGGGCGGGTGGATGAGATCCACCCGTCCCGCGATCCAAACGCGCCCCCGAGACGCCTGGATCTCGCCGTCCCGGATCCGCCGTCCCATTGACTTTTCCGCGGGGTATATTTTTCTCTAAGTCCCCAGATTTGCATATTATCATGCCATTTTCATCGCCTCATATCTTCGCATCCGTAGCTCCGTTTTGTGCGTGTAATATGTCAAATTGTTCGCCTCAACGAGTACATCATTTCATTCCATTGCATCATGTTCATTTGTGCTCATCTTGATGCCTGAATCATTGTTGCAAGAGTGCTTCATGATGTTGTCTGCTGTCTGTTAACAGAACATGCTCTTTTGTCATTTTTGCCATGATTGATGTGTGCATCCTATGAGGTTGATGTCTACATGTGTTTTGAACTATGCCATGTCATCTTTACAGAGGTGCTTACCATGTATTTTTGTGATCAATATGGTGACTAGCACAAGCATGCAAACTAGGCTTCGTGATATTGCTGATTTTAGTCCCTGTTCTGTTGTTATTTTGATGCCATGTAAACTTGATGCTACAGAGAGATCCATGCATATCTTGAGATACTTCAGTAAGGCTGTTTTGAACATATGGTTATTGTCTATCCATAAATGCCCCTGTTTGCAATTATGGAGTAGTCTAGCATGTCATTTTCGTGCTCTACTTTTTCTTCAAAATGTTTCCTGGCAGATTGTTTACATGTTATTCAATTTTGCCAAGGTTGTTGTAGTTGATCCTTGCATGCTATGAACTTGTTCTTGCCTTGGTTTGTTTCATAAACATGTCTTCTTGATGATGCTATGCTTATCTTGTCATGAAATGACTTGTGGTGAGTGAATCGAGCTTGTTAAGTAGTGTACTTGATGTTGCTGTTTTGCTAGGCTGAATCTGTTATTTCGTGATGCTATATAAACCTTCTGCTACAAGTCATTCTATGCATAATCTGGAGATGTTCACTAAGGGTGTTTTGTTACACATGTTATGCTTTATCCATCCATGCCCCTGGTTGCAATTATAGCCTGCTGTAGCTTGTTCATATCTTGCTTCAAAGTTGCTTGATAATGTTGTTGTCAGCCTGTTAACATTAAGTTCAGTTGTTGCCATGTGTTTTCCTAGTGTTCCATGCAGCCTATGAACTTGATATTGCCATGCCTAGCTTCTTAAACATGCCTTCTTACTATTGGCTGCCTTTTCATGCCATATATTGCTCTGTGGTAAGTGGTACAAGCTCACCAACATGCCTTCATAATTCTGTTCCTGCCATGTATGAATCTGTAATATAACTTGCTATGTTTACATGGGTGCCATCATATTTTCTGATCCTTTTTGGCTCATGTTCACTAAAGGACTTTTAATCTATGGGTTTAGTAGATTCATGCCATGCCTTTGTTTGCCATGATAAGTTCCTGTAACATGTTGTTTGATAGCTCTGAACATTGCAACCTGATGTTATTTTCTGCAAACTCTGAAATTGTTATTATTTGCAATCTTGCCATGTGTGTTTGAGCATGTTCTAGTGATTCTGGAGATAGCTCAGTGTTCATGTTTTGTTATGCGTTACCTGTACATCATGATCATGCCTTTTGTTTTTATGTTGAGGTCCTGTAGCATGTTATTTTGATGCTTACAATAAGCCTAGTTGCCGTTTTGGACAGCTTGTCCTTTAAACTTGTTTCATGTGTGTGTGTTGAACCGTTGCTCCGCTTTGAGTGTGCTCTATATGAAACTTTCTTAGAATTGCATGTAGTTCCATATTATCATGTTGCATCCATGTTTTGAGGTGTTTGTTTGATGTTTGAATGCATTTTGTATCAATGCCATGTTTAACTTGTTTTGCTCATATCTTCTAGGCCGTAGCCCCGAACTAAATGAACTTTATATGTAACTTGACTAGAATTTCGTGTAGATCATCTCTGTGCATCTTAACTTGCTGTTTAACAACTTGAACATAAGGTTATTCAGATCTGGACCAACTTCGAAATTTGCATATGAGGACTTACCGGAATTGTTATATGTTGTTCCCGACCTCATTTAAACTTGCCTTGTTGTGTTATTCTTGTATGCATCATCCCTTGCCATGAGTAGCTTCATGTAGTCTTGTCATGCATCATGCTTGTTTGTGCATCATGCCTTGTTCATGTGTGGTGTGTTTACCATGTCGTGTGCTTCTTCTCGATAGTTCCCATTTCGTTGCGATCGTGAGGATTCGTTCGTCTACGGTTGGTTCGGCTTCATCCGTTCATCTTCTTCATGGACTCGTTCTTCTTCCTTGCGGGATTTCAGGCAAGATGACCGCTACCCTGTATCTCACTACTATCATTGCTATGCTAGTTGCTTCGTTCTATCGCTTTGCTGCACTACCTATCTTTTGCTCGTCAAGCCTCCCAAATTGCCATGAACCTCTAACCTTTGACACCCTTCCTAGCAAACCGTTGTTTGGCTATGTTACCTCTTTTGTTCAGCCCCTCTTATAGCGTTGCTAGTTGTAGGTGAAGTTGAAGATTGCCCCATGGTGGACATGATTTTGGTTGGGATATCACACTATCTCTTATTTAATTAATACATCTATATACTTGGTAAAGGGTGGAAGACTCGGCCTTATGCCTGGTGTTTTGTTCCACTCTTGCTGCCCTAGTTTCCGTCATACCGGTGTTATGTTCCCGGATTTTGCGTTCCTTACACGGTTGGGTGATTTATGGGACCCCCTTGACAGTTCGCTTTGAATAAAACTCCTCCAGCAAGGCCAAACATTGGTTTTACCATTTGCCTCATCACCACCTACTTTTCTCTTGGGAGTTGCTCTCTCGAGGGTCATCTTTATTTTAGCCCCCCCGGGCCAGTGCTTGTCTAAGTGTTGAACCGAGTAGACTGCGGGGCCCCCTTGGGGAAACTCGAGGTCTGGTTTTACTCATAGGATGTCTCATCCGGTGTTGCCCTGAGAACAAGATATGTGCAGCTCCTATCGGGATTGTCGGCACATCGGGTAGCTTTGCTGGTCTTGTTTTACCATCGTTGAAATGTCTTGTAAACCAGGATTCCGAGTCTGATCGGGTCTTCCTGGGAGAAGGTATATCCTTCATTGATCGTGAGAGCTTATCATGGGCTAAGTTGGGACACCCCTGCAGGGTATAATCTTTTGAAAGCTTGCCTGCGGTTATAGGCAGATGGGAATTTGTTAATGTCCGGTTGTAGATAACTTGACACCAGATCCAAATTAAAACGCATCAACCGCGTGTGTAGCCATGATGGTCTCTTTTCGGCGGAGTCCGGGAAGTGAACACGGTTTCTGGGTTATGTTTGACGTAAGTAGGAGTTCAGGATCACTTCTTGATCATTGCTAGTTTCACGACCGTTCCGCTTGCTCTCTTCTCGCTCTTATTTGCGTATGTTAGCCACCATATATGCTTAGTCGCTGCTGCAGCCTCACCACTTTACCCCTTCCTTTCCCTTTAAGCTTTGCTAGTCTTGATACCCATGGTAATGGGATTGCTGAGTCCTCGTGGCTCACAGATTACTACAACAACAGTTGCAGGTACAGGTTGTGCGATGATCATGACGCGAGGGCGATGTTTGCTTGATTTGGAGTTCTTCTCCTGCTTCTTCTTCAATCAGGGGATAGGTTCCAGGTCGGCAGCTTGGGCTAGCAGGGTCGATGTCGTTTGAGTTTCTGTTTGTGTTTCTTCCATAGTCGGATGTTGATCTTATGGATGATGTATTGTTGTATTCGAGTGGCATTGTATGCTTTATGTATGTATCCCCATCTATTATGTAATGTTGATGTAATGATATCCACCTTGCAAAAGCGTTTCAATATGCGGGTCTATCCTTCGTGGGACCTTCGAGTTCCTTTTAGATAGGGTCGCATATTGGGTGTGACAAGTTGGTATCAGAGCCTCGACCGACCCTAGGAGCCCCCTTGATTGATCTTGTAGTTTGGCCGTTGTGGAGTCTAGAAGAAAACTGTTTTCGGAGTCTAGTTATATCGGAGAGTAGGAATTCTTTTTACTCCTCAGCCACTTCGTCGCTCTGGTAAGGAATCCTGACGTAGGTGTTTTGAATTACTTCTCTTCCCCTTCAAATTTTTCTTTAGGATCACGCGGTTAGTTCCGTGAGTTGACCATCCTCTTTTCATCCGGTGCATTTCTCGTCAAGTCGACTCGAGCCTCTTCATCATTGAGTTCAGTCCTCAGTTGTTTTCTTTTCCCACCCGCCCTCCCTTCTTCTTCTCGGAACCGGAGTCCGTAATCGAGTATCCATCCTACTTGTGCGAAGTTTTTTCTCTCTCTCCTCAATGATTTCAACCGGTGTTCCTCTTCAAGATATTCGTCGGTTCCCCCTTCTAAGTTGTCTTTGTTTTCCCGCCCTCCCACCCTTTTTCTTCCTAGAGTCTGACTCTCTCTCGACCATCTATTTCATTCGTGTAGAGCCTCTTCAGCCTTTCGTCAATTATTTCAATCGGTGAATTCTCGTCTCGGTAGACATTCTTCATCTCTTTTTTCTTCTCCGGTGGACTCAATTCAAGTTTTTCGGTGTTGATCATATTCTTTTCCTCGGCTCAAGTGTTTTCCCTGCTCATTTGCCTCTCACCATTCAATCATTCCGGAGTTCGGAAGACATCCCAGGAGATTCGTCTGTCTTCCAAGTAATTCGAGGTTGTCACCTCATTCAAATATTTCAACTGTTCCGGTGCATCATCTACCTCTTCAACAATCCTTTCCAACGGTGTTATCTCTTTAGTGGGCCCTAACCCACAGGTCTTTTCCCAGGATCTTACCTGACTCTTCTAATTTCCCCAGAGCCATTCCTAATTCTTTTCAAGTTTGATATAAGATTGAATTTCATCAGTCAGATGCCATCTCCAAGATCGCTTCCAAAATCATTTCATTGTTGGCTCAACCTCTTCGCTTTTCATTCTTCCGGAGTATCTCAGTAATTTTTGTGGTGTTTCCCGTCGATATTTGAAGGCCGAAGAAGAGTTTTTCCTCTAAATCTTCCCCGTTCTCTCGAAGTTTCGTGGTTCTAGCTTCATGTTATCCTCGCGAATTATTCCGTTTGTCAGAAGTTTTTTCATCCATCCGGAGTATTTCAGGAGTTGATTTCTTTTTCTTTTCACCGAAGGTCATCATTCCAGTTATCGTCCTCTAATTATCCTGGCGCTCCGTTCAAGCGTTCCGTAATCAGCTCGTGATCTCTTTGTTCTTTTGCATCTAAATCCCCTCGAGCATATTGGTTCTTCTAATTCTTCCCGGTGATTCATTCTGTTTCGTCAGTCATTTCCGAATTTTTACGGTGGTTCATCCAAGATTCTTTTTCTTTGATTATCATTTTAATTCATTCGTTCTTTTCAATCCTACCGGTGGTTCATGAAGACTTTCTCAAGTTTTCTGCTATCCCTTCTCAATCCTTTTTCAAGAAGAATAAGTAGTATGCAAAATTCGTTTGTCATCGATTAAAATTGATGAAGGATAAGCATACTATAAATCTTATTCTTATTTCATCCAAGTGATTAATCCTTTCCTTCGGAGTTTGTTCTTGATGAATAAATTCTAGTTCCAAGTGCTTTCATCTTTTCTTTTCCGGAGTTCAAATTTTCCTCAGCCATTTCGTCGGAACCTCCATCTAAATCATCGCAAGCTTTAATCTTATTCTTTCATCCTTCAATTTTATCTTGTCATTCTTTTGTTACCGGAGTTCATGGTGGTTCTTCATGATTTAATTCATTCTTCAACAGTTCATCAAGATTCTTGTTTGTGGAGTTCAAGTATCTTTTCTTCTCGTGTCTTGAAGTGCAATTAATTCTCCGTATTCTTTTGAAGTGGAGTTTTGCATTTCTTCGTTCTTCTAAGCGATCCAATCATTTCTGTTTGTGGTCGGTTATCAGCTCATAAATTTTGAGATGTTATCCATAAGTCCACGTCAAGCGTATTCTTTCGTTGTTGATTTTCTCAAAAACTCTGTTCAATCCTTCCTTCTAAGTTCTTTTTAATTCTATTTCAATTCTTCCGGAAGCATTGTTCATCTCGTCAAGTGCCATCCCATCTTGTGAAGTTCTTGTTCTATTCCTCCAAGTTTCAGTCGGTGTGCTGCCTAAATCCTTTCAGTCTTATTTGTTTCTTATCTCGTTCTAACCGGAGTGGTTTTAGAGTCTATCGTGTTACCATGAGCATTTGATTCTCGTCATTCTCATCGTTCCTCTCTTCTTCTCGAGTGCTCTCAATTCCTTGCTTCTTCTCTTGAGTTCTTGTTTCACCTTATCCCTTTTCCCTTCTGTCTCGGTCCTAAGATCTCGGGACGAGATCTCTTGTTAGTGGAGGAGTGTTGTAACGCCCCGGTTTCGATGCGCCAGGTGTCTGCCAGTTATTCGTCGTCGCTGCCATGTCATTTGCTTGCGTGTTGCATTTCTTCATGTCATCATGTGCATTTCATTTTGCATACATGTTCGTCTCATGCATCCGAGCTTTTCCCCGTTGTCCGTTTCGCAATCTGGCACTCCTATGCCCTCCGAAGTTCCCCTTTTTGCCTCTCGTTATAAGCGGGTGTTAAACGTTCTCGGAATGGACCGAGTCTTGCCAAGCGGCCTTGGTATAACACTAGTAGAACGCCTGTCAAGTTTCGTGCCATTTGGAGGTCGTTTGGTACTCCAACGGTTAACCGGGTAACCGTAAAAGCCCCTTTCTCTTTGCAGCCCAACGCCCTTCCAAATTGGCCCAAAACCCATCTAACTCCCCTCCATGCTCTCGGTCCTTCGATCATGATCGTGTGGGCGAAAACCGCACCTTATTTGGACTCTCCTAGCTCCCAGAAACTATAAATATACCCTCCCCGTCCAAATTCACGGATGAATCCCCCCGAAACCCTAGCTTCGTCCTCCTTCCGCAACAGGACACGTCCGGACCTCGCCGGACATGTCCCCGGCGCCTCCCCCGCCGAATCATCCGCTGCCACGTGTCCCGGCCCGCGCCCTCTCTCTCCCCACCGCGCCACCGGCCCGCGGAGCCCATCCGGGGCC
>NC_057798.1:435644790-435735621 GCF_018294505.1 Triticum aestivum | reverse complement strand
GTGGCGCGCCTCCGCACCGCCCTGGAGCCTCCCGCCGCCGGCCATCCCCACCGGAGCTGCTCCGACCCCCGTCGCCGGCCTCAGGCGACCCGCCGCCGCTCCCCACGCCTCCCCGGCGTCGCGCGCCTCGCCGGAGTCCGCCACCTCGCCGGAACCAGGCGGGTGGATGAGATCCACCCGTCCCGCGATCCAAACGTGCCCCCGAGCCGCCTGTATCTCGCCGTCCCAGATCCCGCCGTCCCATTGACTTTTCCGCGGGGTATATTTTTCTCCAAGTCCCCAGATTTGCATATTATCATGCCATGTTCATCACATCATATCTCCACATCCGTAGCTTCGTTTCGTGCGTGTAATGTCAAATTGTTCGCCTCAACGAGTACATCATTTCATTCCATTGCATCATGTTCATTTGAGCTCATCTTGATGCCTGAATCATCGTTGCAAGAGTGCTTCATGATGTTGTCTGCTGTGTGTTAACAGAACATGCTCATTTGTCATTTTTGCCATGATTGATGTGTGCATCCTATGAGGTTGATGTCTACATGTGTTTTGAACTATGCCATGTCATCTTTACAGAGGTTCTTACCGTGTATTTTTTTGATCAATGTGGTGACTAGCACAAGCATGCAAACTAGGCTTCATGATATTGCTGATTTTAGTCCCTGTTTTGCTGTTATTTTGATGCCATGTAAACTTGATGCTACAGAGAGATCCATGCATATTTTGACATACTTCAGTAAGGGTGTTTTGAACATATGGTTATTGTCTATCCATAAATGCCCCTGTTTGCAATAATTGAGTAGTCTAGCATGTCATTTTCGTGCTCTACTTTTTCTTTAAAATGTTTCCTGGCAGATTGTTTACATGCTATTCAATTTTGCCAAGGTTGTTGTAGTTAATCCTTGCATGCTATGAACTTGTTCTTGCCTTGGTTTGTTTCATAAACATGTCTTCTTGATGATTCTATGCTTATCTTGTCATGCAATGACTTGTGGTGAGTGAATCGAGCTTGTTAAGTAGTGTACTTGATGTTGCTATTTTGCTAGGCTGAATCTGTTATTTTGTGATGCTATATAAACCTGCTGCTACAAGTCATTCTATGCATAATCTGGAGATGTTCACTAAGGGTGTTTTGTTATACATGTTATGATTTATCCATCCATGCCCCTGGTTGCAATTATAGCCTGCTGTAGCATGTTCATATCTTTCTTCAAAGTTGCTTGATAATGTTGCTGTCAGCCTATTAACATTAAGTTCAGTTGTTGCCATGTGTTTTCCTAGTGTTCCATTCACGCTATGAACTTGCTATTGCCATGCCTAGCTTCGTAAACATGCCTTCTTACTGTTGGTTGCCTTGCCATGCCATATATTGCTCTGTGGTGAGTGGTACAAGCTCACCAACATGCCTTCATAATTCTGTTCCTGCCATGTATGAATCTGTAATATAACTTGCTATGTTTACATGGGTGCCATCATATTTTCTGATCCTTTTTGGCTCATGTTCACTAAAGGACTTTTGATCTATGGGTTTAGTAGATTCATGCCATGCCTTTGTTTGCCATGATAAGTTCCTGTAACATGTTGTTTGATAGCTCTGAACATTGCAACCCGATGTTATTTTCTACAAAGTCTGAAATTGTTATTATTTGCAATCTTGCCATGTGTGTTTGAGCATGTTCTAGTGATTTCTGGAGATAGCTCAATGTTAATGTTTTGTTATGAGTTACCTGTACATCATGCTCATGCCTTTTGTTTTTATGTTGAGGTCCTGTAGCATGTTATTTTGATGCTTGCAATATGCCTAGTTGCTGTTTTGGACAGCTTGTCCTTTAAACTTGTTTCATGTGTGTGTGTTGAACCGTTGCTCCGTTTTGAGTGTGCTCTATATGAAACTTGCTTAGAATTGCATGTAGTTCCATATTATCATGTTGCATGCATGTTTTGAGGTGTTTGTTTGATGTTTGAATGCATTTTGTATCAATGCCATGTTTAACTTGTTTTGCTCATATCTTCTAGGCCGTAGCCCCGTACTAAATGAACTTTATATGTAACTTGACTAGAATTTCGTGTAGATCATCTTTGTGCATCTTAACTTTCTGTTTAACAACTTGAACATAAGGTTATTCAGATCTGGACCAACTTCGAAATTTTCATATGAGGACTTACCGGAATTGTTATATGTTGTTCCCGGCCCCATTTAAACTTGCCTTGTTGTGTTATTCTTGTATGCATCATCCCTTTCCATGAGTAGCTTCAGGTAGTCTTGTCATGCATCATGCTTGTTTGTGCATCATGCCTTGTTCATGTGTGGTGTGTTTACCCTGTCGTGTGCTTCTTCTCGATAGTTCCCGTTTCGTTGCGATCGTGAGGATTCGTTCGTCTACGGTTGGTTCGGCTTCATCCGTTCGTCTTCTTCATGGACTCGTTCTACTTCCTTGCGGGATTTCAGGCAAGGTGACCGCTACCCTGGATCTCACTACTATCATTGCTATGCTAGTTGCTTCGTTCTATCGCTTTGCTGCGCTACCTATCTTTTGCTCGTCAAGCCTCCCAAATTGCCATGAACTTCTAACCTTTGACACCCTTCCTAGCAAACCGTTGTTTGGCTATGTTACCGCTTTTGTTCAGCCCCTCTTATAGCGTTGCTAGTTGCAGGTGAAGTTGAAGATTGCCCCATGGTGGACAGGATTTTGGTTGGGATATCACAATATCTCTTATTTAATTAATGCATCTATATACTTGGTAAATGGTGGAAGACTCGGCCTTATGCCTGGTGTTTTGTTCCACTCTTGCCGCCCTAGTTTCTATCATACCAGTGTTATGTTCCCGAATTTTGCATTCCTTACGCGGTTGGGTGATTTATGGGACCCCCTCGACAGTTCGCTTTGAATAAAACTCCTCCAGCAAGGCCCAACATTGGTTTTACCATTTGCCTCACCACCACCTACTTTTCCCTTGGGAGTCGCTCTCTCGAGGGTCATCTTTATTTTAGCCCCCCGGGCCAGTGCTTGTCTAAGTGTTGGTCCGAACCGAGTAGACTGCAGGGCCCCCTCGGGGAAACTCGAGGTCTGGTTTTACTCGTAGGATGTCTCATCCGGTGTTGCCCTGAGAACGAGATATGTGCAGCTCCTATCGGGATTGTCGGCGCATCGGGCGGCTTTGCTGGTCTTGTTTTACCATTTTCAAAATGTCTTGTAAACCGGGATTCCGAGTCTGATCGGGTCTTCCTGGGAGAAGGTATATCCTTCGTTGATCGCGAGAGCTTATCATGGGCTAAGTTGGGACACCCCTGCAGGGTATAATCTTTCGAAAGCCGTGCCTGTGGTTATAGGCTGATGGGAATTTGTTAATGTCCGGTTGTAGATAACTTGACACCAGATCCAAATTAAAATGCATCAACCACGTGTGTAGCCGTGATGGTCTCTTTTCAGCGGAGTCCGGGAAGTGAACACGGTTTCTGGGTTATGTTTGACGTAAGTAGGAGTTCAGGATCACTTCTTGATCATTGCTAGTTTCACGACCGTTCCGCTTGCTCTCTTCTCGCTCTTATTTGCGTATGTTAGCCACCATATATGCTTAGTCGCTGCTGCAGCCTCACCACTTTACCCCTTCCTTTCCCTTTAAGCTTTGCTAGTCTTGATACCCATGGTAATGGGATTGCTGAGTCCTCGTGGCTCATAGATTACTACAACAACAGTTGCAGGTACAGGTTGTGCGATGATCATGACGCGAGGGCGATGTTTGCTTCATTTGGAGTTCTTCTCCTGCTTCTTCTTCGATCAGGGGATAGGTTCCAGGTCGGCAGCCTGGGCTAGCAGGGTGGATGTCGTTTGAGTTTCTGTTTGTGTTTCTTCCGTAGTTGGATGTTGATCTTATGGATGATGTATTGTTGTATTCGAGTGGCATTGTATGCTTTATGTATGTATCCCCATCTATTATGTAATGTTGATGTAATGATATCCACCTTGCAAAAGCGTTTCAATATGCGGGTCTATCCTTGGTGGGACCTTCGAGTTCCTTTTGGATAGGGTCGCATATTGGGCATGACAGATGGCTCCCAGGAGCTCCCTAGCCGCGGAGGCGAACATGCCGAGCCGGCGGAGCTGGTGCCGTTATCCCTTGACGGCATGCCCGATCAGCTCAATAAGCACATCAATAAGCAGAAGGAGTTCATCCAAGGCTTCATGGAGTTGCTGAAGGAGAGCCTCGACGACATCCCCGCTGAGCTCAATCAGCAGGGAGAGTTGACCGCCGGCTTGGTGATGCTGCTGAAGAAGAGCATTTCCTCGAAGAAGAAGGCGACCGGCAAAATCCTGCGACTTCAGGAGGACAAGGCAAAGCTCTGCCACGAGATTGACCTGTTGAAGGAGAAGAATGCTGGCTGGAAGAAGCTGCATGAGAATAGTAGTTCCTCGATGAAGATGCTGCAGGCCCTCGTCATGGAACAGAAGGAGGAGTTGGCGAAGCTCCGCATCAAGCACCCGGCTGCTGTCAAGGTACGTAATGCGGCCGTGGAACAGATGATGAAGGCTCGCGTCGAGAAATCCCGCGTCCTGGACAGAATGAAGAAGATGGCGGAGGAGACGCGAAAGGAGATGGAGGTCATGGAGGTGATGAAGAAGAAGTTATGACTCCGCGGCGAATTAGATCATTTGGGGTGATAATCTTCCTTCTTCTTTTGCTGCTGTGTTTCAGCTTTTGCTTCGGGTGTTTCGCCGCACATGTCACGTTCTCTGCGAGGCATGAATAGAACAATGGTTTTTGTTTTTTGAGGGAATGAATAGAACAATGCTAACAATGAGATGACAAGCAAATTAGATCATTTTTTATCGCCATATGGCACTGGGCTGCCGTGTTTCGTGCTCCTCCGTCGCAGTACTACTCCAGTGGAAAACTTGAGTATAGCGCATGGTTCTTTGCTCCTCCTCGATCAGGTCGTCGGCGCATTTATACGAGCAGTCAAATCACAAGGCCCCGCCTTCCAGCAGTAATGAGCTGTCAACTCACAAAGGCCCTCGCCTCTCGTTAAACCGACCAAGCTAGACTGCCCCGCCCTCTAGCCTTTTATAAAATGTATACTTTTGTACAGCAGTAGTATCGATGGATTGCGCCATGGAGAAAAACTTGAAATTAAAAAAAGGTGGTACATATAGAGAGCGCTCGTCGCCAAATTATGCATATAGTACTATTAAAAAGGCTAGTCACAATAATGGTGTCCAGCACAACCCACCCCTCAAATAAAACTAAGCACCCTGGAATTCTTTGACAAAACTAAGCACCCTGAAATTCTTTGACAACTAAATTGCTGGCTATATGATATTGGCCATATATATTGTACGTGTATAATGTGAAGAAACGAGTGGTAGTACTATACCAACTAAAAGATGAAATGTAAGAAATACTAGTATGTACATACTGAAGAGTTTAAGTAACAAGAAGAAACATAACATAGTTCTGCTGGGGGCTCAGCACAACACACCCCTCAAATTAAATTAAGCACACTTGAAATTAAACTTTGCAACTATTCCGGTAGACACTGCATTAGAACCACCACGAGCAACGACACTGCCACCTTACTCGGAGTCCTCGTCCACGTCCTCGACTTTGTCCTTGTCCCTCTTCCTCTTGGCCGATACTTTGCTTCAACCGCCAACTTGGCTGTTGCTCTTCACCCAACCCTTGTAGATATTGAAACAAAGATAGCCATCCATTGCAGCGTAGTGGATGTGGTCTATATCTAGTACATTCGGCTGCCATGCATGATGATGAAACGTGTATGGAGGTTTCTCCAGTTTACCATACCAAGGATGAACCATGGCTCCTACCAGGGTCAGCATTGAAGGCTGACGAGAGGACGCTAGCCGATTCTTTTGGAGGTCGAAGGTGTTTTCTACTATGAGGCCTATCCGATGCAGGACTTCTTTGTCGTTACCAAAGTCTACAGTAACAAATTTGACTAGGTTACTCTCGAGGAAGTCCTTAAAATCCTGGCACTCAACGTCGGCATGGCATATGTGGTAGACAAAGCATAAGTCATGCACGCAAACCTGGATCACGGCGGGCTTCTTCCTCTCTTCGTCCTTTAGATCCTTATCTCGTCCCATGACTGTGGTGTACTCAACATCTAGCCTAGCGACCCACTCATCATCTAAGTCTTCGAACATGCGTCTAAAGCAAGAAAGGCATCCTTTCACCGCCGCGAAAGAACGGGTGTAGAAGACGTCGAACTCATCGCCGGTGATGGTTCTAACCTTGTACTCACCGCCGATCAGGGAGATTTGGGATGCCATGGATTTGGGAGGAGGGTTAGGATTAGTGGAACTGCCGTAATGTGAATGGACGAGACGACTAGGAGCGAACCGCCATAGCATTAAAGGACGTGCGGGGACGAGTAGGAGCGAACTGCCAGCGTGCGAACGACAGGGTAGTGGCTTTCCATTCTCGCATGATACGGGATTCCGAGAGCCCTTGGATTTGAGATCGAACGGTTGCATGGCGTGGTTCTAGACCTATGGGTGAATATCCTATCCCGGAGGGTTATTCTACAAATTTTTAGCAATTTAGCATGCGACCATTTGATCACAGATCCAAGGGCTGCCAGCACCCCGTATCATGGTCGCACCTACCACGACCGTCGCGTCGCACGCGCGGTCGCGCCCTTGGAGATTTAACATGGTGCGTTTGGCTATCTGATGTTGGCATGTCATACATAGTCATCACTTAGTCACTCATACTACAACAAGGTTAGCTATAAGGTTAGTCATCACTTAGGAGAAAATTTTACTACTCCCTCCGTTTACTCCTCATCCCTACTATGTACTTTGGTTATTACTCCCTCCATTTACTTATACAAGGCCACTATAAAAAATACATTTTGCATCTATACAAGGCCACAAATAGTAATTGAGACAAAAGTTACTACTCCCACCGTTCCAGTTTATGGCTCAATTTCAGAATCTCTCCAACCAAGGTAGACGGTGAGTGGTCGAATTAATTTCGTAGTTTGCACAGTACGCTCGTTTTTATCAAGAAGTTATGTTTACCGAGGCATTAATTAGAACGAATGCATGAATGACCACTAAATTTCCATGAACTTGTACATGCATTGGTTAGTTTCCTCTTGATACTGCTTGTGTCGGGTGATCTAACGCACCTCGAAATCCAACATGTAATGGTACTACTACTAGTATAGTAGAATTGAGACTTATCAAACGGAAAAACCAATGTTTTTTAGATGAGCCCTATAAACCCTAGTGGGTACGTACTCCGTAAAAACAGATTTTTCCAAAATTAAGTCGCTCCCTTTCATGAATTCTGTAGTATACTCCTCCGTCAACGCTCCCTTTCATGAATTATGTACTTCCTGTCGCCGACATGTGGGACATATAGCAACCGGGTCGACGTGTCAAGCACCAAATAACAGTGCAGAACAGAAGGGGGGACGCACCCCACTCGTATCGGTCCAGTAGTAGTAATGAGCAATGAGACGTCAAATTACAATGCCACACCTTCCCAGACGGACGAAGCAACCATTATTTCACACTTCGGTTCGACATCATCTCAAACCACGTACTAGTATTGGTTCTGCCTCAAGAGGGATACGCACATCTCCTTAGTACATCATGACACGTGGGACCGCATGACAGGACATGCTCCCCCGCCGATCGCTCGGTAAAATCACCTCATTTTTACTATACTTCCTCCGTATCGGTTTACTAAATGGAATGCACATCGTTCTAGGTTGAGAATTTAACTGGCTATATATATATATGTGTGATGAACAGTACTCTAGCCTTTTAAAAAATGTATACTTTTGTACAGTAGTACTATCGATGGATTGCGCCATGGAGCAAAAATTGAAATTTTAAAAAAAGATGGTACATATAGAGAGCGCTCGTCGCCAAATTATGCATATAGTACTATTAAAAAAAGCTAGTACGTGCTTAATTGGGATGCTAAATTCTATTAAAGAAATACTAGTAGTATGTACATACTGAAGAGTTAAAGTAACGAGAAGAAACATAACATAGTTCTGCCGGGGGCTCAGCACAACACACCCTTCAAATTAAACTAAGCACACCTGAAATTAAACTATGCAACTAATCCGGTAGACACTGCATTAGAAGTTTAGAACCACCATGAGCAACGACACTGCCACATTACTCGGAGTCCTCGTCCACGTCCTCGACTTCGTTCCTGTCCCTCTTCCTCTTGGCCGATACTTCTTTGCTTGAACCGCCAACCTTGCTGTTGCTCTTCATCCAACCCTTTTAGATATTGAAACAAAGGTAGCCATCCATTGCAGCGTAGTGGATGCGGTCTATATCTAGTACATTCCGCTGCCATGCATGATGATGAAACATGTAATGAGGTTTCTCCAGTTTACGGTATGAAGGATGAAACATGGCTCCTGCCAGGGTCAGCATTGAGGGCTGACGAGAGGGCACCAGCCGATTCTTCTGGAGGTCGAAGGGGTTGCCTACAATGAGGCCTATCCGACCCAGGACTTCTTTGTCGTTCTTGAAGTCTACAGTAATGAATTTCACTGTTTTGTCCTCAAGGAAGTTGTTAAAATTCTGGCACTCAACGTCGCCATGGCATATGTGGTAGACTAAGCAAACGTTATCTACGCAAACCTGGATCACGGCGGGCTTCTTCCTCTCTTCGTCCTTTAGATCCTTATCTCGTCCCATGACTGTGGTGTACTCAACATCTAGCATAGCGACCCACTCGTCATCTAAGTCTTCGAACATGCGTCTGAAGCAAGAAAGGCATCCTTTCACCGTCGCGAAAGAACGGGTGTAGAAGACGTCGAACTCATCACCGGTGATGGTTCTAACCTTGTACTCACCGCCGATCGGGGAGATTTGGGATGCCATGGATTTGGGAGGAGGGTTAGGATTAGTGGAACTGCCGTAATGTGAATGGACAGGACGACTAGGAGCGAACCGTCGTAGTATTAAGGGACGTGCGGGGTCGAGTAGGAGCAAATTGCCAGCGTGTGAATGGCAGGGTATTGGCTTTCCATTCTCCCATGATACGGGCTTTTGAGAGCCCTTGGATTTGGGATCGAATGGTTGCATGGCGTGATTCTAGACCTATGGGTGAATATCCTATCCTGGAGGGTTGTTCTGCAAATTTTCAGCAACTTAGCATGCGAGCGTTTGATCTCAGATCCAAGGGCTGCCAGCAGCCTGTATCATGGTCGCGCCTACCACGACCGTCGCGTCGCTCGCGCGGTTGTGCCCTTGGAGATTTAACACGGTGTGTTAGGCTATCTGATGTTGGCATGTCATACATAGTCATCACTTAGTCACTCATACTACAACAAGGTTGGCTATAAGGTTGGCTATAAGTGTAATTTTTTACTCCTCTCTATCTCTTTCTTCGTTCTCCCTCCGTCCCATAATATAGGAACATTTTTGACACTAGTGTAGTGTCAAAAACGTTCTTATATTATGGGACACAGGGAGTACTAGTATTTATTGCATTTGCCAAGGAGTGACCTCTTCCAATGAAATGGTGTTGCTAAGTTTGCTTCATTTAATTAGCTATAGACTCAAAATTGTCTTTTCACCTAGGTACACGCACTTAGCAACGTTTCTTCCTTGGGTCACCAAACTAGTCTCTCTCTTCTTGATTAACTTGCCACATCAGACTTTATGCCTATGTGGAAAGCTTAAGCACATGTAGGAGCAAGTAAGTACAATAATGCGCTTTACATGGCATTTTTGCATATGTGGAGGAAAGAGAGGCAAGGAAAAAGTGGAGAAGTGGGCTCTCATGCAAGAGCCAGCCTCTACTACATGGTGGAGCATTGGGAGAGGCACCTGTATGGAGGTGGTCAGGAATCGGGAGACTCACACCGGCCGTAGCGCCGCAGTTAAAATGATAATGGCAAGTCAAATCACGGGGCCCAACCTGTCGAGCAGTAACTCACTGTCAAATCACACATCCCTACGTTTGCAGCAGCCTACTCCCTCATCTTCTCGCGTCTCTATCGAACCAACTAGGCGGAACTGCCCCACCGCCTACCGTGCAGGAAAAGTCCCGCCCTCGACTTTTAAATAGTGTACAGTATACTAATTTTGTATCCACGGATTGCACCCGCGCCATGAAGCAAAGCGTCTAGAAAACGACGGTACACATGCACGGAGTATACAGCACGCCCGTCGCGTTCGCGTCGCACCCCAGACGGTCGATCGGTCTGGCACGCTACTCTCTGAATGGAACGCACGTCATATTGCGTTCACACACACATGTGGGACGACAATTGAGAACCGACCATAGGCACACTCCCCGGCCCCGCAAGTCGGGTGACTTAATAGAAGAGGGAGACAAGCGATAGTACTAGAGAAGTGTTGTACTACGTTGGTGCCTAGACGATCCCTGCAAGACATGGAAGATCAGTTTGTCCATGCATGTGACCAGACTCCAGCAGACACGCCTGGATTGGCTATCGTCTACATATCGTGCAGGCTGTGTTGTACATGGATGTAGTTGTGGTGAGAAATTTAAAAAAAGGTTTCTTGTCATCTCGCAAAATTAGGTGTCATGTGCTTCGGATCACTGCGAGGGTTAAACAGCGACAACTGAGTTGGGCTAGTCATTGGGGGCACATGCACAAATAGTGACTACTTGGCTGCCATCTAGGTCAAGCCGGCTATGTTAATTAGGACATCTATCAACGGACCCCTTTTCTACGAGTTTATCTTTAATTTGAGCTTTGTTCCTCGTCTAGTTTGTCCATCGGGATTCATGTTGTCTCCTTTGGGTAATGAGGTTAAGATTTCTTGTCATGTGGCATTTTTTCATGTTATATGTTATAATCCGGTGCTTCAGATCAAAATGACGACAACTGCGCCTCCAGGCCACGTGCATGAAGACTTCTCGACAGTCATTGAAGAGGTCAAGCTGGCTTCGGTAGACAAAAGAAAACTAAGTACTACTCCACTATATAGGCAGGAGCCTCCGCGCTTGCTTGCTAGTGTTGCTCTCTTCACAATGTCTCGGCCTCTCCAGATCTAAACACGACAGCGGTGGCCACTCTCTCTCTCTCTCTCTCTGCTCACCGCTGGTCACAGATCCAGCCGAATCCTCTCTGCCGGGGAAGGTGACAAGGTGCAACGTTCACGCGGTCGTCCTCGGCGATGGCTCTTACCCACTGCTGGGCACGTCCCGATCAGCCTGCCTTGCCGTTCTCTCCCAAGCACCGCTGGTGAGGGAGGGCCTCCGACCCCTTCTTCCTCGCTGCCATAGTGTGGGCAGATCCGGCCTCCTGCCGCCCACCTAGCGACATCCCGGCGACCATCAGGTATAACTTCCTTCAAAACCGGCCTTGCTCTACTTCCCGAGCTCCTGACGTCGCTGCATTTGTATCTTTTACTATTTCTCAGGCCCCCTCGTAGATAGGATCGATCGGCTGTTCGAAAACCACCTAATTTTTTTATGTTTAAGATAAAACTAGTTCATGCACTCGAATCTAGTACTACTTGGTTCAAACTAGGAAGAAAGGGTGTGGGGGGTGGGGGACGATTTGTTACCTGAATCTAGGACTTGATCAAAAGAGGAAATAATGGGGGCGAAAAGTAGCAGAGACTGGCTATACAACTGGTCTCTAGGTCTAATAGGGTAATAAAGGAAATGCAATACAAACTCAATATAAACCCGATCTATTGGTTGAAATAGGAAAGAAAGTGGGGACTGGGGGACAAGTCAACAGAGTAAGTCTAGCATTGGATTTGCTAGCCTGACACAGTATAAGGTGGCTATACCGAACAAAAATGGGACCAACCCAGATATCATGTTCTGATGTTTGTTGCCCCGAGCCACTCTTATGTAATGCCACTGGTAAAATGTAGCAGTCGCACTGTTAAAAGTAAGGACACGTTAAACCAATGTTGTTTTCAATGTAATGCCTCCAATAATATGAATCAATGGCACTTCTTTACATGTCCTGCTAAAATTTCCCATTAAGATAAGTTGGTTCTTTTCGTTAGAAACACAACTGTCCTGGTCCGCCTACTCTCCCGTGCCCAAAGTAATGTCGTATTTAATGGTTGTCATAGTTAATCCTAATGCCCACACTAATATCTAGCAATGCCACTGCTTTAGAAATTGCTACTGTGCTTGTATGATTGCCATTCAGATAAGGAACATGCTTCTTTTCATTTGATGCATGTTTCATCATTTGTTAGTCACCCTCCTTTCCACCTTTTTTGTGCAAACATAGATATACATTTCATGCTCGATCTTAGTTGAACTGGACAAACGATATCCAAATTATAGTTGAGCATTCCAGGAGCTTCACAACCAACCTTGATGTTGCTCAATTTTATTGCAACTAATGAAGAAGAAGCACTATGGGTTTTGTTTTCTGATGGAAGTGGAACCAGGGCTGGAGCCCTTTTCTTAAAAAATTAGAAGAAGAAGCTGCTAGCTCACGGGACATTGCTTCATTTTAGGTGAACTGCACCAAAAGGTCCCATGAATTGAATCATGCATGTTGGTGACTGAAAGAGCCAGCTTCAGCATCCCAGTCTAAGCACCCCTGGCCTCCATCCTTGCGACGCACAGTACACCTCGTTTGCCACCTTCTCGACCCTAGTGTCACTGATAAAATGAAGTAATATGACAGTTAAAATAGAGGGAGTGTCATCTCTATCATTTCATTTCCAATGTAGATAAAGAAAGTGCTTCTCTTTGTTAAAGTATGTTTCATCAACTAGTCCCATTGTTAATGTTTAAGCGTTTATGCAAACGGGGGTGCTTAATTTTAATTGATATGTAAAAAAATATAGATTTGAATGTCTCAAGGTGCTTCCTTGTACTATCGCTGTACACTGATGTTCATCACTGGCAGAAGGTGTATCTGGGAGACTTGGGACGATGTCCAGTATGAGGCGTACCGTATGAGGCGCCATAGGGCCCATCTCGCCCTCGCAGCATGGCATACTATGATACTATCGCAATATTTTCTTCTATTTATTTTGTGTGTTTCATCAACTAGTGCCACTATAATGTAATCACGCTTTTTCATTATCTGTGCAAACGGGGTTATTCAGCTGCATTTTGGTGGAACTGCACAAATGTACATATGGAACCGGCATATATGCAGAGTGCGAGGTGTGCCAAGTAAAAATTACCGACACCAATCATGCTGCATGCACGCATTGGCATCCACCACCACCAGTGGGATGTGTGGCGCTCTCTGTGGAAGGATCTTTCTCGGCAGCAAATCCTCTAACCAAATACTAGTAGCTTATATTGGCAGTTTTCTAGGGAGTACTCTTTTCTGAAAGAAGCACCAATCTGTTTTTCTTTATTTGTACACTGTGTCACAACTTTGACACAAAGGTCGAGAGCTATTTTAGGGTGATTGGCGTAGTACTCGGAGACTGATTGTAAGCATGATTTTCATTAGCTGTCACACTGATTGTAAGCATGAGCAGGTGGAAGATTAGGTTAGTGCGAAGCTTACCTTAAACCCTACTGCGGCCGTTGAAACAAGGCGAGCGTCAAGGGAACCATGGAGAACAGCGGGGAAGTGACGTCGCGCCATCCGACCTCCTCTTGCGGTGGGAGAACGAATACTCCTATGGCTCCGGCTGGCTCTGCACCCTCACGAACGACACACCATACTCGATCGATTTGTTATCCTTTGGGTGCTCGACCTTTGAACTGTACACCCACCACCTCCACCTGACTGTCGCCTCGGGCGAATCTGTCTGCTCCATCGCCCATAGGAGATACTCAATGAACTCGGAGGACTGCGGCGTGAGTGCCGCCGAGGAGTACATGTACATCGCCGCCCTCATCGCCGCCGTCTCGCTCTTTAGCATACATTGCCACATGGCCCGCACCGTCCTTGAAATCTCCCACTCATTGTCAAACCAACTAAGGATCTCCTTCAACCTAGCTAACTTTGCCTGGTCGCCGCCGGCGATCTGCCTGATTCGTTGTTGCATCCACTCCATAGATGTCCTTCTGAGTGGTCCGGTGCTAGCTTTGGAAGATGGGAGGAGAGACGGTGGTCTTGTAATAGAGAAGAGGGAGAGGCGAGACGGTGGTTTTGGAATGGAGATGATGGAGAGGATAGGAGGTGGTTTTGCAATGGAGAAGATCAGAAGAGGGAGAGGCGAGACAGTGGTTTTGGAATGGAGATGATGGAGAGGAGAGGAGCTGGTTTTGGAATGGAGATGATTGAGAGGAGAGGAGGTGGTTTTGCAATGGAGAAGGTCGGAAGAGGGAGAGGCGAGATGGTGGTTTTGGAATGGAGATGATGGAGAGGAGAGGAGGTGGTTTTGCAATGGAGAAGAGGGAGAGGAGCGTGCGGCAGCGATGTAGGATTGGGCGAGAGGGCCGGCGCGCTGTGACTGGATCAAAATCAAAATCAATTTACCCTTCAATTAAGAAAGCAACCCAACATTAACTAGTCTCCCTTTTATTCTGGGTCATAATTGACCATGATTTTTGCACATCAAATATATGTTATATGTTGCAAAAATAATATAATTTGAAAGTACATTCAGATACGAACCAAACGATACAATTTTTGGTGACATGCATTCACATTTTGCTTGTCAAATACAGTACGTGGTCAAACTTTCACCCAAAATACGCAAAACAAAAAAAAATACTTCCAAGACTAGCGCCGCTCTTCCGCTCTTCTCCTCTTAAACCACCGCTGCTCCTCTCCTGTTCCAATCTAAATCCAGCACCACTACTCGCCTCTTCCATTTCAAAACCACCGCCCCTCCTCTCCTGTTCTAGTCCAAAACCAGCATTGCTCCTCTCCCGTTCTAATCCAAAACCAGCGCTGCACCTCTCCTCTTCCATTCAAAAACCACCGCCGACGAGTGAAGGTGCTGTGGAGAAGTAGATCGATGGAGGAATACAACCGATACGTGAGGATCGCAGATGGAGACCCTGTGAAGCTAGCTAGGATGTTGGAGATACAGTCTTGGTTTGACAACAAGGACCAACTAGCGGCGACGATGACATCCATGGCCAAATATCTGCAACAGAGCGAAAAGGCGGCGATACTCCCAGAGGGAGTCGCGCTGGAGTACATAGAGCTGCTCCTCTGGGCCATGGAGCAAACAGATTCACCGAATCCGATCGTGAGGGAGCGGTGGTGGGAGTATCGATCCCAGATGGAGCATCCACCAGAGATTGAAGGATCGAGCATCTACAAGGTGACGTTTGTGAGGGTGTCCTACCAGAGCGAGCCGGTGGAGTGTTCGTCGACTGAACCCAACTGCAAGAGGAGAAAAGCAGTTGGCCCGACAACGCTTCCCCGCCATCGTCTCCCTCGCCGTTAACATCGTCTCACGGGGTGGTTGTCTGCCGTCGAGGAATAGGAGGGGGCTGCCCCCCAGCCCAATAGTCGGGCAGGTTGTGAATTGTCTGGAGGAGCTTAGGGTTGTCAATATTTGCAGGTTGTGAATTGTGTTTTGTATTGTGTATTTTGAGAGTACTTTCAGATATGAATGTCTTTTGAATTTCAGATTTGCAGTATTGAGCATTTGAAGAATTTTATGAATTCTATAGATCTATTTTTAGCACTTAAAAAATGTAGTTTCATAGGAGTATAAAAGTGCAGATGAGAAGAAATTGCAAGTTTCATTTTCAGATAAGAAACTGCAAGTTCAGTTTCAGATAAGAAACTGCAACTTTCAGAGGCAGAGCATTTATATTAACACGGCCTTTTCAAACAGGGTTAACATCATGTTGGAAGTTTTATTCATGGTCGAAAATGGAACTACCAGCCAGTTAACATCATGCTAATCAACATTCATGCATAGGACATCTTCATATGATGCACAGTCAAAATGCCCACACAATGTCGAGTGTGCAAAACACAGAGAAAACGAGGGACGAAGTTTTGGCAAGTGTTGGACGTGGTTTTGGGCTGCCCCGTCTAGGCTTTCATTTTTAACATCCGCAGCCCACGACCTCAGATGGGAAGGCCTGTTTGTATTTTCTTAGGGCCGTCATGTATCGACCGGCCTATGGACCTCCCATCCGAGGTTTTATTTTTGGCAGACCAATTTATGTATTTTTTTAAAGAAAACACAGAGGTATGTTCTATTTTTCTATATAAGAATAGGAACGCCAGGTACAACTTATGTTTCCCTTCTAACTATATTATTTAAATTTAAATTATTTTATATGTTATTATATATTATTTTTATTGTCATCATATATTTAACAGATACTTACATATGTAAGAAAACAATATCCCACATCTTATTAACTTATAAAAATAATTTCTTAACAAATAAAATCCTGGATTGTTTTGGCACGAAAATCCTAGTGATTGTGTACAAAAGCTTGGTAAGATTTAAGGATGAATGTAATAATATCACTTATTATTTAAATATATTTATAACAAAATGCTCAACCCCTTTTTATTTTTTGATAACATTGCTGGCCCAACCCAATATTATAATTAGAATCAGCCCAGCAAAATCATGTATTTCGAGAAAGTGCAAATGGCCTGTAATTTTTTAGGAAATAAAATAAATGGGCCGCATGGACGCTACATTAATTGTTCACCCAGCCCAGCTAACGGCTGTAATTCAATACGTGCCCAGTCTAAAAGACTATAAATTCTGAAAAAATGGGTTGAATACATGCCACATTTTTAGAGGCTGAAATGTGGGCCAATAGGTCGAAGCCAACGCAAGTCGTTGTCAATTTAGTCAACAAATGATTCTGACATGTTAGCAGTTGGATTTACATCCAACGACCAGCATCCATCTTCAATCTCTCGTCTTCTTCCTCCAGTGCCGCCGGGACCACCTCCCAACTCCTGCTGCTAGCAGCTCTGCTTAGCATGCTTCGCTATGAAGCACTACTCCATCATTGGCCAGGCCATCCCTCCACGCCTCCACACCTCCTGTTCTTCTGCATCGACCGCCGAACCACACGACACTAGAACCAGTTATTCCACGTACACCTCTTCGTCTGCGACTCTACTCCCGCGTCTTCCCATCTCCGGCTCATTGTTGTCCGGGGCCTCGCCGTCATCCACCACCTTGGATGCGCTCGGCGCGGCGTGGTCAACATGGTCAACGAACGGCACCATCGGAAGTAGATTGTGCGTGGAGAGGCTGACAGCTGGGTCCACGGCCACACACAAGGAAATGCCTCCTTATTATGCGCAAAATAATGATTCCTCCACCTGACATCTGGGACCCACCGGGAGGGCCTCTGTATTTCGCAAAAAAAACGTGCCCCTCGCTGACTTGTCGGACCCACCAGCTATCTTCGCACGCAAGGAAGTGCCTCCTTATTACGCACAAAAAATGAATACTCCACCAGCCAGCTGGAACCCAGCATATTGGTAGGCTGACTTGTGGGCCTACCAAGTTGACGGGGATGGAGGGCTTTGTCAACTTAGTTAATATGAACGATTCTATCTCCTGTTACCGTACGATGTTCATCAAACGGTTGTAGTGCTTCTTCAACCTCTGGTCTTCTTGCTCCAGCCGCCCAAACCAGCGCCGGTCGTGCCGCGTGCTCCTGCCTCCCGTGGCCGGCTGTGATGCCACGGAGGCCTCACCGCCCCCTACTACTCCCACCGCTTGCCAGGCCATTCCTCTACTCACCCACACCCCCTATTATTCTGCGGCGACAGCAGTCTCACACCACAGCCGAACCAGTGAACCCTCGTACTCCTCTTCGCGTGGGCATCCACTGCTGCGTCTTCCCAGGCTCCGAGTCATCCCCTTCCTAGGCCTCGCCGTCGTCCACCGCCGTGGTGCTCTCGGCGCGGCATGGTCAACGTGGTCAAGGAACGACTTCCATCGGACGCGGACTGTACGTGGAGAGGCTGACAGCTGGGTCCACGGCCGTAGCAAGGAAGTGCCTCCTTATTACGTGCAAAATAATGATTCCTCCACCTGACAAAGGGGACCCACCGAACAGGCCACCTTATTTCGTGAAAAAAAGTTCCCCCCTGACTACTGGGACCCACCAGCTACATCTTCGCATGCAAGGAAGTGCGTCCGGGAAAAAAAGGATTCGCCCCCCTGACTGCTGGGACCCACCAGCTACATCTTCGCACGCAAGGAAGTGCGTCCAGGCAAAAAAAATGATTCGCCCCCCTGACTGCTGGGATCCACCAGCTACATCTTCGCATGCAAAGGAAGTGCGTCCGGGCAAAAAAAAACTGATTCGCCCCTCTGACTGCTGGGACCCACCAGCTACATTTTCGCACCCAAGGAAGTGCCTAACAGTCGGGACCCACCTGGTCGAAGCGTACGTAGCGTTGTCATTCTAGTCGCGAACGTGTACGCACATACTAGTCGTTGTAGAGTCGTGCACGTGTCGTAGGAGAGGCGCGCACGTAGCATGTACACGTACGTATAGCGGCCAGGGTGCAAGAAAGAAAATACGGCCATGTATGTACATATGGGTAGGGTCTCGAACGCCTACTCGCGCATATGTACGACCTGGTCTCGTGTACATGGCTAGGATGGAACGGAGAAACAGCGTCGTCGTCGTGTTCATGGGGAGCCAACCGGCTGGGTCGGAATGGAATGTGTGGTCGTGTTCATCGGGAGGGCTTGGACGGAACAGGTGATGTAAACGAGGCCTGGTGTACCGCACAAAGAGGAAACAGACCTCCTACGTTCGGAACGGGGTCCTGTTGATCGGGAGGGGTGTGGCGTACCGCAAAACGGAGGAAACAGACCTCCTATCGTTGAAACGGGGGCCCTGTTGATCGGGAGGGGTGTGGCGTACCGCAAAATGTACGAAACGGACCTCCTACAGTCGAAACGGGGGTCCTATTGATTGGGAGGGGTGTGGTGTACCGCAAAACGGACGAAATGACTTGTGTTGGAGCGCTACAATCGAAACAGGGGTCCTGTTCATTGGGAGGGGTGTGGCGTACCGCAAAACGGGACTCCACGGGATACTGTTCATCTCCACCGTCGACCTCCTCCAGCCTCCACGGGCTACCGTCGACCTCCTCGACCTCCACGGGCTCCTGTTCATCCAGCCTCCACCGCGCGTTACTCCACCGGCTACTGTTCAACCACCCCTCCACGGGCACCCCTCCACCGTCTACTGTTCATCCAGCCCTCCACACCACGGGGTCATGTTCAACCACCCCTCCACGGCCACCCCTCCACCGTCTACTGTTCATCCAGCCCTCCACACCACGAGGTCCTGTTCATCCAGAGGCAATGCCACCACGCACTGTTCATCCACCCCCCCTACAACGCTCACTGTTCATCCAATCGATCGGCTTCATTTAGTAGCAGTAGCGAAGGAATCGCTCGATTGGGTTCAGTTAACAGCCATCGATCGATCGCTCAGGTTCAGTAACGCGTAGCCTGCAGTGCAATTGCTCGGGTTCAGTTAGATCCCAACACCTCGCTCGGGTTCAGTTAGAGCCAACGCCTCGCACACACGCGCGTACGTGTACGAGAGAAAAACGCATCGCTCGGCCCCCTACCTCCCACCGTAACCGGCAACTCCCCGAAATTTTTCTCCCCCTCGCTTCTACCATGGTTTTTTCCATCATGGACGGCCCAAAGAATGTCATGCAGCTGCGTCTCCGGCCTACCCAGGACGAAAAGCCCATTTTCTGTCATGATTTTTTGTCATAGAAGTAGGAGCCCACCACATCTATGATGATACCAGGTTTTGTCACAATTATCGTCATAGAAGTGTCATATGTATGACAGAAAAAAATTCGTTCGTCCAGGATTAAAGGGATGGCCTGGGGGCGCTGCCAAGCACGACGGTGGTGTGAGGTCGAGGGGAGGGCGGGGCAGCGAAGGTAGGGGTCGGGGCCGGTGGTCGCTAGCAGTTCGAGAAAGATCGTGAACGGTTACTGGTGGGAGGTAGATGAAGGCCATCTGCCCGTTCCTTATAGATCGGACGGTTCATTAAAAAAAACGATTGACCTGTTTATTTTTAGTCGACTGTTATCTTAATATGACCACATGTGGTGGTGTGCTGGAGGAGTACCTGCATTTCCTGTGCTCATATATTACAAAATCATACGGAGTAGAATCTAATTTTGTTTGCCATGCAATGTTGTAGAGCTATCATATGTCTCCTATCATTTATTTTCCAGCCACCTACTATCTGCTACTTTTACAGTGCACTAGTTCTGCACACACTTCACCCATACTGTCACTATTGTGTTTTTAAGCAAGGGTATTTCAGAGTCTGCCTCTAGAGAAGCAGCAAAGAAAAGAGAGAAGTCGTGCTAGCTTTCTTCATGGGTAGGCACGACACTTTACAATGCTATAAAGGGTGCAGTGTCAGCAGATAGAGGCGGTAAACGTAGCTCTGGAGTTGATGACCTCGCTAGCAATGAACCACCATCCTAGGTGCTTGCTTTAACTTCACGGTGTCATTTGTGGTTGCATGTTCCATATGGTGTCTAGCTTGTATTTGAAAGGCCGAAGTCGGTCTTTATTAAGATAAGGAAATATATTTTTACATGAACCACCATCTCGTGAGCACCAGAAGACAAATAGCTAGTCACAGCACTGGCCGAGCCAGTGACAAGCCCAACAAAGACAGGCATCACCTGGAAGCCAACTAAAAAGCCGCGATGGTGGCGAAGCAGCCCGCCTCCCAACAGCTCTCAGGTCCTAGATGATCATGCTTACCACTCCGGCCGGATGTCTATCTTGCATTGCTTCCAATTTGGTTAAATTGCATATTCTTAGCTTACACATTATACCTTTGAATATGACATGCCTTTCTGTTTTTGGTACATACTAGTACATCTGTGTATTAACCATGTTCTTACATCAAACTAATGTTCTTGTGTATCCCTCATCAATCACTTACATCAAACTACTCCTCATTTAAAGAATGCAGCGTCAGCCTCCCAACATGATTATCAAGAAACAGCAAGGCTAGATGAAGATAGTGAACGTAGCTCTGTAGTTGATTAGCACATTTCCCCTACACTAGCATCGCAGGTGCTTTCTCTAACTTGGCAGCGTGATATGTGGTTGCCTGTTGCATATGGTGTCTAGATTGTAATTCTTCCAATTGGTTAAACTGCATGTGCTATTCTGCTAAGCTTATACATTATACCTGTTAATGTGACATGCCTTCCTGTATTTAGTACATAGTACATCTGTCTATTAAGCATGTCCTTACATAAAACTATTGTTTTTTGTATCCCGCATCAATCAATATGACGATACACCTTTAGTATATGCAGTGCGATATTAGTTGCATCTTTCATATGATTTATAGCATGCGCTGCTTCTAATTTGTTGAAATTCCATTTATGATGGGACGCTTTTAACTTGGCAGAGTCATATTGGTTGCATCTTTCTTGTGGTGTCTAGCTTGCATTGCTTCTTATTTGTTGGAATGGTTTCTGCTTAGTTTACACAAACAGTTGTGAACATGCCATGCCGTCTTGTTTTTCGTACATATTCCATCCTGGTATCATGTGTTTGCCTTACATCAAAGTAGTGATTGTCAGTATCATACATGAATGAGTTCTGAAGAAAGAATTTATTGCTTTTTCTTGTCGGTTTTACTTGACGATTCAAAATTAATAAAGAGGAAGGAAGTTAGCAAGGCAGCGGATAAAGGTGCTCCTTCCAAACGGAGGGCCTCTACAGTTACTACTCCTCCATCCCCCAAGATGATTTCCAAGACAACACATGCGTAGACACTCAACGTATCCGTGTTTATGATGAGCATGTCTCCCCTAGTGCACCAACATTGGTGCTCCCTCTAACTTGGCACTGTTATATGTGGTTGCATGTTATGTGTGATGTCTAGCTTGAATTGCTTCTAATTTTGTTGAATTCCATCTGCTTACTTTACACATAATACTTGAATAAGACACGTGTTCCTGTTTCTAGAACATACAATATCTGTCTATCACACCATGTTCTTACATCAAATTACTAATGTTGTGTAACCTACAACAATAACTTATCATAAGACAAATTTGACTTTGGAGTGTGATATAGGTTACATCTCACATTCTTTTCTAGCTTGTACTACTAATTTGTTGAAATGGCACTTATGACGAGACAATTTTAACTTGGTAGAGTGATACTCATTGAATCTTTCATATGGTGTCTAGCTTTCATTGCTTCTAATTTGTTGAAATGCCTTCTCCTTAGTTTACACATCATAAGCTTTGAATATGCAACGCTGTGAATATGCAATGGCACTAATGACGGAAGACCTCTAACTTGGTAGTGTGATGTTGTTTGCATCTTGCATATGATTTATTTCTTGTACTGCTTCACATTTGTTTAGACGCCATTTATGATGAGACATTGTTAACTCGGCAGAGCGATATTTGTAGCATCTTTCATATGGTGTCTACCTTCCATTGCATTGCTTCTAATTTGGTGAAATGTCTTCTGCTTAGTTTACACATCATAGTTCTGGTTATCTCTTCCGTCCTATTTTCCGTACATATTACATCCTCCTATCATATGGTTGTCTAACATCAAAGTTTAGTTTGTATGCATCACGCATCAATTTTTTCTGAAGAACTAAATTGTTATTCGTGTTTCTTATCGGCTTGACTTAACATGGCACAAAGAAAGAGGAAGAGACACAGAATGGCAGGGAATGGGAAGCGGATGAATCCTGCAGATTCTGCTGGTACTGATGGTGCAATAGAAGGTCAAAGTCCAGTGGAAAATTCTACAAATAGGGTATCCCATGCTACACGAGCTGCAAAAAAAGCCAAACCGAATGAAATAGCTGTCACCAAACAAGCAGAGACAGCCCTAGTTCTTCCAACACCTTCCACAGTACTACCAGCTGCACGAGTTACTCGTGCGTCAACTGAGCTAGCAGCAAGTTCCCAAGCTCCCTTGCCACCTAACACTACTTCCCGAGCACTCTTGAGACAAGACGAGTTGGCAAGATCAGATGAACCTTGTGAGCTTCAACAACAAGAAGGTAGTTGCTCGAGTCAAGTTACAGTTGCATGCTTCTTTATATGTAGTCTCACAGTTTGATGTACACTAACACTTCATATGTTCGTTGTTGGACTAGCACCTAGGCGCAAGAGGAAACAAACATCAGGGATAATGCTCAATAGGTTAACTAAATCTAGAGGAGGAAATGGAGATCCATTTTGAGGAAGGTTTAAAAAGGCCACGTGATGCTACAGAGTCAATAAAGTTAGTATCAGAGGCAGCGGTTGCCGTTAGGTGTCATGTACGTATCCTCCCAACATGGATTCAGTACAGGAATGACAAAGACGAAACCCAGTTCAACACCTTCCTCGACCATTTATATGTAAGTATGTTTATGTATGGAAACTAGTAATATCGTCTTGCTCTGTCCCATACTTTCTAGGTTGCTAATAATGAGACTCCCATAATTTTCAACAGATGAGGTTCAAGTTGGATAGCCAAGATGATGCAACCAGACAAGCTTGCAACCATGTTTTCAAATATTCTCTACGATAGTATCGGTATAACTTGAGGAAAACTCACTTTGAAGGCAAGGCTAATAGTGAACTTTTCCAAACATCTCTAGTGGAAAATATATCGGATGAAGACTGGAGGGGCCTCGTTAAACACTGGTCTGATCCAAAGTATCAGGTACATTATATATATATGTGATCAGATCACATGTTGAAGTCTTATTTACGCATGTGCCACACAAATCTATCTTCTTGTAGGTGAATTGTTCAAAGAACAAGGCCAACCGTACGAAAGTGAAATTCCAACAGACGATAGGATCTCGTAGCTATATTGCACACTGCGAGGCTCTTGTAATTAGCTGTTGTTTCATTCTTTTCGCTGTACCATATTATTAGATCTATATTGACTTGTTCCAAATGCAGAGGGAAGCCCGCAAGGACCAAAAAGTACCTGGACCAAATGTTGTGGTAATCTTCAAGGACTTTCACACCAGGAAGTAGAAGGGCATGACTACACCAGTCAAAGCCGTTGTTGTAAGTCCTTATCCTCATGCCTTTTAACTACTACTAACTCTGACTTGTGCCTTGAACTGCATGGTTTGCATCCAATGTGTACTCCTTTTAATAATATACATAATTGTCTTAGCATATCATTGCACCTTACAAGTTTTAAAAGAGAGGAGTGACGTTCCTTTGATCTTGACCTGTAATCTAGTTCCGTGCTGGACTTGCCCACACAATGTTACAATTGCATGTTTGTCTGTTCTCAGTTGTTTTGTGATATGAATGATGTCATACTATGCTTACCGTATTATAAACTTTGTCTCTTTATCCTTAGCCCTCAATAGAATGTGAAGAAATAGACAATACATTAGCAATGGTACGTGGTCATATGTTTGGAACCTGGTTTTATTATCTACTTTGCAATAAAATACAACTAATATTTTACATGGGTTCACCAGAATAAGTTCTGTATATAGACCAAAGCTATTTTGTTTGGTTTTGCTGCCTGCTTAATATCTTCTCTTCTCGTACTACTATTGTAAAAACTCAACTTTTCAGCAATCTATGAAAAAAAATGGTGGAACCGCCACCTTCTGAAGGTGGCGAGGCAACTATAACCGCAATGTCAGCTCTTGCTGTAGTGGGTCAGTACCTGTCCACTAACAGTGCCAAAAGCACATTCCTGCGTAATACTGGGTTGGTTGTTAAGGCAATCTCGTCCAAACTGCCTCATGATCAAGATATGCAAGCTGAAAGCAATGTTGTATCTGCGCTCCAGACACAAGTCCATTCCCTAACAGAGACCCTTTGTGAAACAAGGAGAGACATTGTTCGATGTTGTCAAATATGCATGGTTTTGAAACCAGACTATCATGCATTTGCTATGTTTTTCAGGAGCCTAGGAGAAATGAAGGCGAAGGTTATGGTGCTCCATCGTACAATACAGCATGAAAACGTAACCGTCAGTTCAAATGAACTGAGCTTATGAACTTCTGGTGGTGCATTTATCTGCTAGACTGTTAAGTTTTATGCCAACCTTCCTTTTGTTTTATAGTTGTAATTTGTTTTGGTGCGATACAAAATTTGTTCTTAACGTGCAGCCACCAGCTGAAGAAAACAGCAAGACATTTTTGTATAGTGTAGGGTGTTCCCTATATTTGCACTGGTGGCGATCTTTGATGCCGAGTGGATGTAATCTGTGCAATCGCCTTAATAGCCTAGCGTTAGTTTTGGCCGATTTCCTAGTCTTCTTTTTGCCTGGTTTTCTAGTGGACGCAACAACCATGGGCCATATACGGGCAATAGGATCCATGGGTCTCCTACGGGCCATCGATAAATGGGCCGTAGAATCGGTGGGCCTCGGCCCGTCGGATAAATGGGTCTACATGGGCCGTAAACGGGCGTAATTGGTATCGGCCCAGCACAGTAACGGGCCGTTAACAGGATGGAGGACAGCTATCGGTGTCAAAACCGGCGGATCTCGGGTAGGGGGTCCCGAATTGTGCGTCTAGGCGGATGGTAACAGGAGACAAGGGACACGATGTTTTACCCAGGTTCGGTCCCTCTTGATGGAGGTAAAACCCTATGTCCTGCTTGATTAATATTGATGATGTGTGTTACAAGAGTGGATCTACCACGTGATCAAGGAGGCTAAACCCTAGAAGCTAGCCTATGGTATGATTGTTGTTCGTCCTATGGACTAAAGCCATCCAGTTTATATAGACACCGGAGAGGGCTAGGGTTACATAGAGTCGGTTACAATGGTAGGAAATCTACATATCCATATCGCCAAGCTTGCCTTCCACGCCAAGGAAAGTCCCATCCGGACACGTGACGAAGTCTTCAATCTTGTATCTTCATAGTCTTGGAGTCCGGTCGATGATGATAGTTCGGCTATCCGGACACCCCCTAGTCCGGGACTCCCTCAGTAGCCCCTGAACCGGGCTTTAGCGACGACGAGTCCGGCGCGTATATTGTCTTCGGCGTTGCAAGGCGGGTTCTCCTTCAAACTTCATGTTCCTGTCGAATAGTGTCCGGCTTCCTTATAAATGTTGCGCTCCATGGCTTCTACGCCCAATAATGGCCTTCTTCCACATGTCGTATGAATGCGAAAAGCTAGGGTATTTTTACATTGTACCCCCTAGCCGTGCGAACGAGCCGCCTATAAGAGAGGCGAGGATCTAGATCCAGCTCACACCATCCTCCATCCACAAGTTCTCATCAAAGCGCCTCTGACAAAAATCCATTCCATCATGGATAGTCGACGCCGCTCCTCCTCTCACGCTCCCATCCCTAAGCCAGGAGATTGGGGGAGATGCTCAGTTCCACACAGTGAGCTAGTGGTGCTCCAAACCGAGGGATATCTTCCCCCAGCTTTTATGGTTCCGGTTCGAGCCGGACTAGCCACCTTCAAGGGCGGAAAGCAGGCGGAGAGCGTCCCCAACCCTTCCAAAGGAGAGCGGGTATGCTTCGTCCCTTATCTAATAAGGGGACTCAGATTTCCCATACATCCGTTTCTCCGGGGGCTCCTGGAGTTCTACGGACTCCAGCTTCACCACCTCACACCTGCCTCCATTTTGCACATCGCGGGCTTTGTAGCTCTTTGCGAGCTGTTCCTGGGCATCGAGCCCCATTTTGCGATGTGGAAGAGATTGTTTTGCCGTGTACCCTGTTCTTATGAGGGGACGATATACCAAGTGGGCGGAGCCGAAATATGGCGCATCGCCGGGACCGGATATCTATCCGGCACCCCGAAGAAGGCGTCCGAAGACTGGCCTTCGGAATGGTTCTACATGGAGGACGCCCCTCTGCCGGATCCAGTTCGGATCGGCCTCCTGGAGTTCAGCAATGCTCCCTTGAAGAAACGCCTGAGTTGGCGCCCGCGGAGCACTCAACGGGAGGATGATGGGAGCGTCCATTATCTGATGGGCCGGATTAGGTTACTGGCCCACTCCGGATTGACCATGATTGGAATCATGGCCACGTGCATTATGTGAGGGGTGCAGCCACTCCAATATAGGGGCCACCCTATGTGGGGTTTCAACAGGGAAGACGACGCCACCCGTCATGGCCGCAGAGGGCCGGGCTCGGCAGCCGATCTGGCAAAGATCCTATCCGGCTTGTACAAGGGGGAGGAGGAGGACTTTCTCCGCACGAATCCATTGAACGGATTTTCCATGAACAACCCTCGGAGCTGGGTAAGCGGACGTTTATCTACCCGATCCATACTTTCAAAGTCAAGTATCTTACTTTGTGATTTCGATGCAGGAACTGCGCCGGGACGTGGAGGGCATACGAAGCCTAACTCCACAGCCCGAGGATCCGGAACGATCCCTTGATCCGACCTCCGCAGGGGATCCGGACATAAAGGTGGAGCTGATTGACGGGGTGTTCCACCAACTTAGCATGGACAATGCCCTAGTCGCCATTACGGCTGACTACCCCGGTTTGTTTCGAGCCTCCCAGGTGACTACGACAGAGGTCTTGACACCATCATTTGATCAGCGCTCAACTCTGACCATCCTATACTGATGGTGCATCGCAGGAGGTGCCTTTAAGGCGGGAAGTCGAACCTGCGGCGGCTGACCAGCAAGGGTCAGTTCTGCCCAGCAGGCGGAAGAGGAGTGCGACGCGAATCGAAACGTCACCGCAACGGTACAGCGCACCGTTGTTTTTAACGGAAGGATCCCTAGGAGGTATATTAATGCTCATAACTTTTTCCAAGAGAAAGAGCGCTCGCCGGACAGTGTCCGGAGAGGTTGCCAATCAAGCCTCCGCCAGCCATGCTCCATCGCGTGGTCCGGAAGTGGAGGCGAACACAAGGCAAGAGCCGGATGCTCCTTCGACGGAGGATGCCGACAGGCTGTCCGCCACCCGGTCTGAGGTGGAGAGCGCCATGAATCACAGGCGTCGCCGGATAGTTCTTCGTGACGCGTGTTTCTCCCCGGAGGCGTTGAATGCCTTTGATGCGAGAAACGTGCACCTCCGTGCTGCTCAAGATCGTTTAACCAGAGCCACGGAGCAGTATGTGAAGGACATACGGGTAAGTAATTTTAATAGTTATACATATGCTAGTAGCCCACGAGACTTAAAATAGTTAAAATAACTGATTTAAGGATCATTTATTATGCAGGATCTTACTAAGAAGAATACCCACCTGTCCCAGGAGCTCCAGGAGTGCAAGGCCCAACTTGAGGTCGCACTAACCACCACAGGGGGAGCCATAGAGATCCCCACTGGTAATACGTACTTCGACAAGATAAGTAGTTAACAAAGTGCGGCATGTGCGTAAATCTGACAATAATATTGCAGAGGGCGCCGGACTGGATCCGGACAAGCAACAGCTACTGCGTCAGCTAATGGCCGGCGAGAGGGTGCTTATGAAGGTGCAGCAGGAGAGAAACAAGCTCCAAGATGCCCACACCCAGCTACGAGAAGAGATGAAAGGTGTTCGAGCCCAGCTGTCTGGCTCCGTGAAGGAGAATCAACGGCTTCGTCGCGGCATTTATAGTAAGTGCTTGAGCAAATTCCTTTGAAAAGAAGAATTCGGCGAGGAAGTCGATTGACAGAAATGTGTCTTTAGTTGTGCTCACAGGTCGCCCTGCGGAGGAAATGCCTGGTTCAACGGGTGACCAACTTCCCGAGCTGGTGCAACTGCTCGAACGTGTTCGGCAGGCGATGAGTGGCGTCGTTCAGGCTTTATGGCCTTCCGTCTCCCTACCAGAGGGCCTTGGAGGGCCTACTGAGAAGCTTCAGGGAGCACGGCGACGCCTCCGTCTGTGGAAGATATCGGCCTGCCGTCAAGGCGCCAGGGAGGCCTGGGCCATGGTGAAGACGCGGTACCCGAAGGCTGACCCAAACCACATGGCCGAGGTCGGACCTGCGGGGCCTGATGGGAAGGAGATCCCTGTGAGCTTGATGTACGGCCAAGTAGAACTGGCCGTGAAGTATTCCCAACAGGACTGTAAATTAAACAGCCTGTTAGATGGGATTGAAGAGGAGTACAATCAGTCAGTTTGACGATGTAATTTGAAATGACATGTAAAATGCCTTCTAGCCGGATTGTAGATCGTTTGTCTTTGCGGACCTTTTTGCTTCAACCTCAGGACCCAACAGTCCGGAGTGTGTCTGAATACCCTTACGGTTATAGAAGAACCGGGGCATGCATGGAGACAAGGCGTCAGGGTCATAATTTCTTTATCAGACAAGTGCCCAACTAGCTATGTTATAAACATGGTTAGTAAGAAACATCTTCCAGGGAGAATAGTTCCGTTAAGGGTTCCTTTCCTTCGGAGGCATGCCCTAAAGTGCATGTCCGGACTGCGAAAATAGGAGAAAATGCATCTGGGGGCAAATAAATAAGTAAGTAATAAATCATCTTTCAAGTCACTGACCGAATATTCTCTTAAGAACGCTAGCTTTCGGCTTCACCCAGTCTGAGGTACACATCCGGCTGACCCGGCAGTAACAATCGCAGAGGTGCTCCCTTTACCTCCTAGCCGAACAATCGGGAACGTAGGGGTAAGCACAGGAGCCAGGCAACCCATCTTGGCCAAAACTTAAGTCATATCGATGCATATAATGGTGAATAAAAGGTACATGCGGAAGTATGACACATGTGTTGGGCATGAAGCCCGTATAAATAAGCTTCTGTTAAAGAAGCCCCCAGGTATAATGAGTGCTAGGAGCACATCAAGTGTGTGCGAACAATGCGCAAATCAGCCTATCAAAGGTATTAAAAAAAAGTGAGAACAAGGAGGGGGACAAGAGACAGTGAAAATGTAAAAAGGTGGACGGAGGAGGGAGACGAACTTTGAGTCCGATGTTAGGCGTAGAATCTTCGGAGACGGGCTGCGTTCCATGGGTTCGGCTCGAGTCGGTTGTCAGATGTGTTACGTAGACGGTATGCTCCACCGGTCAGGACTTGGTCGATGATCAAGGGACCTTCCCACTTGGGCTTAAGTTTGTCCTTTTTCTTGTCCGACAGGCGTAGAACAAGTTCGCCAACATTGTAAGCTTTGGCCCGTACTTCTCTGCTTTGATATCTTCGAGCCTGCTGTTGATAAAATGCAGAACGAGCTTTTGCCACGTCCCGCTCCTCCTCTAAGGCGTCCAAACTGTCCTGCCGATCCAGCTCGGCTTCTCTTTCTTCGTACATGCGCACGCGAGGTGAGTCATGAATTATATCGCAGGGCAGAATGGCCTCTGCGCCGTACACCATAAAAAATGGTGTGAATCCGGTAGTTCGGTTTGGCGTGGTCCGCAGCCCCTAGAGTACGGAGTCGAGCTCCTCTACCCAGTGCGTGTTAGATTCCTTGAGGGACCGCACTAGTCTGGGTTTGATGCCGCTCATGATTAGACCATTTGCTCGCTCGACTTGACCGTTAGTTTGGGGGTGATAGACTGAAGCGTAGTCGAGCTTGATGCCCATGTTTTTGCACCAGAGTTTAACCTTGTCGGCCGTGAAATTCATGTCGCTATCAGTCATGATGCTATGGGGGACGCCAAAACGGTGTACTACCCCGGATATGAAGTCTATCATAGGTCCGGATTCTGCCGTTTTAACCGGCTTGGCTTCAATCCATTTGGTGAATTTGTGCACCATGACCAATAAGTATTTGTGCTTGTGGTTTCCCCTTTAAGGGGTCCAACCATGTCAAGCCCCCAGACCGCGAACGGCCAGGTGATGGGTATAGTTTTGAGGGTGGTGGGTGGCATGTGGCTCTGATTAGCAAAGAGCTGGCAACCGACGCATCGTTGGACTAAGTCTTGAGCATCTGCCCGGGCTGTTGGCCAATAAAATCCTGTACGGAAGGCCTTGCCTACAAGGGACCGGGCTGCGGCGTGGTGCCCTCCAAGTCCGGCATGAATTTCAGCCAGGAGATTTCGCCCCTCCTCTTCAGAGATACACATTTGAAGGACTCCGATTGTGCTTTTCTCATAAAGTTCTCCCTCATGGACCTTGTAGGCTTTAGATCGCCGAACTATGCAGCGGGCCTCGTTTTGGTCTTCGGGAAGTTCCTGCCTAATTAAGTAGGCTAGGAATGGTTACGTCCACGGGGCAATTACTGCCATTATTTCGTGGGCTGCAGGTGTTATTTCATTGGCTGAGCCGCCGATTGTGTCAGAATTGTCTGAGTTAGGTGATGAGGCTGGCTCCAGAATGTTATTTCCGGACTCCTCTTCCCATAATACGGATGGCTTAAAGAGCCGTTCCAGGAAGATGTTTGGAGGGACGGTGTCACGTTTTGCGCCGATGCGTGCTAACACGTCTGCTGCCTGGTTATTATCCCGGGCTACATGATGGAATTCGAGTCCTTCGAACCGAGCTGACATTTTTAGGACGGTGTTGCGGTAAGTTGCCATTTTCGGATATTTGGCGTCAAAGTCTCCATTTACTTGGGATATTGCGAGGTTTGAATCCCTGCGCACCTCTAGGCATTGAATTCCCATGGAGATTGCCATGCGGAGGCTATGTAGAAGGGCCTTGTATTCGGCTGCATTGTTGGAGTCCATGTACATTATTTGAAGTACGTATTGGACTGTGTCTCCAGTTGGGGACGTCAAGACGACGCCAGCCCCCAAGCCAGCCAACATTTTGGATCCGTCGAAATGCATGATCCAATTGGAGTACGCGCCGTACTCTTTAGGGAGTTCGGCTTCGGTCCATTCGTCGACGAAGTCAGCTAGGACTTGCGACTTTATAGCTCATCGTGGTTTGTAGGTTATGTCAAATGGTAAGAGCTCAATGGCCCATTTTGCAATCCTGCCCGTTGCGTCGCGATTGTTTATAATATCGTTGAGAGGTACTTCGGAGGCCACCGTTATGGAACACTCTTGAAAGTAGTGTCGCAGCTTCCGGGATGCCATGAACACCGCATACGCTATCTTTTGATAATGTGGGTACCGGGACTTGCATGGAGTTAAGACAGTGGATACGTAGTACACTGGTTTTTGAAGAGGGAATCTGTGCCCTTCTGTTTCTCGTTCAACGACCAGTACCGCGCTGACAACTTGATGTGTTGCTGCGATATATAATAACATAGGTTCGCCCAGGTTGGGCGTGGCCAGGACCGGATTTGTTGCCAGTATGGCCTTGATTTCTTCGAGTCCGGCCATGGCGGCATTCGTCCATTCGAAGTGTTCGGTGCGCCGGAGGAGCCGATAGAGGGGCAGAGCCTTTTCTCCCAAACGGGAGATGAAGCGGCTTAGAGCCGCTACGCACCCAGTTAGTTTTTGTATTTGCTTGAGGTCTTTTGGGATATCCAATTGTGACAGAGCTCGGATCTTGGCTGGGTTTGCTTCAATTCCTCTACCGGATACAATGAAGCCCAAAAGCTTTCCGGATGGTACTCCGAAGACACATTTTTCTGGGTTGAGCTTAATGTCATATGATCGAAGGTTGTCAAATGTCACCCTCAAGTCGTCTACTAGAGTTTCGACATGTTTGGTCTTGACGACCACATCGTCTACGTATGCCTCTACTGTTTTGCCTCTCTGGGTAGCCAGACATGTCTGAATCATGCGCTGATATGTTGCGCCGGCGTTTTTGAGTCCGAAGGGCATTGTGTTGAAGCAGAATGGCCCATATGGAGTAATGAATGCCGTTTCAGCCTGGTCTTTTTCCGCCATCTTGATTTGATGGTATCCGGAGTATGCATCGAGGAAGCACAATGAATCGTGCCCTGCGGTAGTATCGATGATTTGGTCGATGCAAGGGAGAGGGAAAGGGTCCTTTGGACAGGCCTTGTTAAGGTCTTTGAAATCGACGCAGAGGCGCCAGGATTTGTCCTTTTTTGGTACCATTACCAGGTTGGCTAGCCAGTCCGGATGTTTGATATCTCTGATGAATCCGGCTTCTAAGAGTTTGGCTAGCTCCTCTCCCATTGCCTGTCTTTTGGGTTCGGAAAATCACCGAAGAGCTTGTTTGACTGGCTTGAATCCTTTTAGGATATTTAGGATGTGCTCTGCCAGCCTGCATGGGATTCCTGGCATGTCTGAAGGGTGCCAGGCAAAAATGTCCCAATTTTCCTGGAGGAATTCTCATAGTGCGGCTTCTACATCAGGGTTTAATTGTGCCCTAATGGATGCCGTCTTGGTGGGGTCCGTTGGATGGACCTGAAATTTGACTATTTCGTCTGCTGGTTTAAAAGATGTGGAATTGGACCCCTTATCGAGTATCACATCGTCCCTATCCACCGTGGAGCACAGCGCAGTTAATTCCTCTGCCGCTAGGGCTTCGGATAATGCATCTAGGGCTAGTGCGGCTGTCTTATTTTCAGCGCAGAGTGATGTATCTGGATCACTGGCGAGAGTGATTATTCCATTGGGTCCGGGCATTTTGAGCTTCATGTACCCGTAATGGGGTATAGCTTGGAAGATTGTGAATGCCTCTCGCCCTAACAAGGCGTGATATCCGCTGCCGATTGGGGCCACTTGGAACGTGACCTCTTCGGACCTGTAATTGTCCGGCGAGCCAAACACTACATCTAGTGTGATTTTTCCTGTGCAGCGTACTTCTCGACTAGGGATTATTCCCCTGAAGGTTGTGCTGCTCCGCTCGATGCGGCTCCAATCAATTTCCATTTTTTGAAGGGTTTCTTCATAGATGAGGTTTAATCCGCTGCCGCCATCCATGAGTACCTTGGTAAGACGAAAGCCATCCACTATTGGACTGAGGACCAATGTGTCTGGTGCTCTAGCTGTTTGGAATTTAGGTTCGTCGCTGGCATTGAAGGTGATAGCCGTGTCACTCCATGGATTTGTTGTTGCTACTTGGTAGACTTCGGCGAGGCTGTGGATTGTTCGTTTCCGCATGTTATTTGATGCGAAAGTCTCGAAGACTATTAATACCGTACTCGTGCTGTTGGGCTGATTGCCCGGGGCTAAAAAGCCTTCGCCACTTTTGGCCACCTGCCGTAATATCCAACATGCTCGAAGGCTATGTGTTGGAGTGGCGCCCTCCGTACTGTGGATTTTGCAGGGTCCGTTGAGCCATCCCTCCAGTACGGTTCCGTACCCTTTAGGGGGTTTTTGCTTTTTGGTTTTTAACCCAGGTGCTTGAGAATGACGCACCCTTTTATTTCGGACTGGGGTTGTATTCAGCGCCGGATTGTCCCAAAACCTAGTTTCGGTTTTCCAGGCACTCTCCATTGCGCAGTATTTTTGTACAATGGTCGCTAGGTCGGCGAAGCGTGTAACTTCGCGACGACTGATGGCGTTTATGATTCCCTTGTCCGTGCAATTGTTGTAGAAGATTGAAATCGCGCTTTCTTCACGGCAGTCCTTTATCCTGTTCATAACCAGGAGGAATCTGGCCCAGTAATGATGTACTGTTTCATCGGGCTCTTGACGTATTTGAGATAGATCACTTATGTTTGGGTGGGCGGGTGGAATCAAGTTCGGAACCTCGCCCGATCTGAGGCTCAAAGGCCAAGAAGCTTCCGGATTCGGAAGCTTGGTTTGCTGGACGCTTTCCAACAAATCTAGTCCGATGCCTGACTTTAGGTTCAGTATTGATTAGCGTCCGTCCCTCCGTGGGAATCCGGCATGGAGGGATCGGGAATCCAGACATAGTTGGTTTTTAACATAGAAGAAGACTCGCCGCATTGTTCCTCTACCACAACAACATGGTGGGTAACCTGGGGAGAGTTAATTTCTCTCAGATCGGTTTTAAGCCCAATCTGATCGTAGTCGGTAGCGACTCCCAGGGCGGCGATGCGATCCAAGAGCTCGTTTACGGAGGAGAGCTCAATCGGATCTAGCTGCTCGGAGAATTCCGAGCTGACGTGAAGATCGCTTTTAATGACCTGGGAGGTCATTGTCAGAGCGGTGGCCGAATAGGTGGTCATAAGAAAACCGCCTAGCCGGATAGTCTGGCCGGCGGCCAAAGCTCCCTTGACGATGGTGCCTTCTTTAAAGACGGGAAAAGTCATCCTCCCTGATGGTGACGGCACAGAGGAACTCTCAATGAAAGCACCAATGTCGGTGTCAAAACCGGCGGATCTCGGGTAGGGGGTCCCGAACTGTGCGTCTAGGCGGATGGTAATAGGAGACAAGGGACATGATGTTTTACCCAGGTACGGGCCCTCTTGATGGAGGCAAAACCCTACGTCCTGCTTGATTAATATTGATGATGTGTGTTACAAGAGTGGATCTACCACGAGATCAAGGAGGCTAAACCCTAGAAGCTAGCCTATGGTATGATTGTTGTTCGTCCTATGGACTAAAGCCATCCGGTTTATATAGACACCGGAGAGGGCTAGGGTTACACAGAGTCGGTTACAATGGTAGGAAATCTACATATCCATATCGCCAAGCTTGCCTTCCACGCCAAGGAAAGTCCCATTCGGACACGGGACGAAGTCTTCAATCTTGTATCTTCATAGTCTTGGAGTCCGGCCGATGATGATAGTTCGGCTATCCGGACACCCCCTAGTCCGGGACTCACTCAACAGCAAAGGCTTAATTCTGTCACATGCATAATGGGTCATTAATGGGCCGGAACGTAGGACAGACTGGAAACGACACAGCGGGTTAACAGGCCAGAAACGGGCCGTCTCTTGCCATGGGCCGAATTTGGCCCATTAGGGGAACATGCAAGTAACGGGCCGGAAGTAATCGAGGGTCGAAAAGGAGCCCAAGAATGTATGGGTCGTCAATAGGCCGAAAGCTAACACAGGCTGGAAATGGCCCATGTGAATCATGGGCCGTTAACGGGTACAAAGAAATTTACAGTTCATTATGGGCTAGAGTCACCGTGGGCCTCTAAAGGGCCTAAAGATACGAAGGCCTCATATGGGCGAAAAGACGTCGTGGGCCATACATGGGCTGAAAGTGAAATGTGCTGGTGTTATATTCGACGACTCACTTGACGTTGTTGGGATGGTTTCCGTTAGGGCCTAACGGGTCGTGAGTTACCAGGCCATAAAATGGGCTATTTGCAAAGAGATCGTTAACAGGCTTTTCATGGGCCAACCCATTAACTTTTGACCAAGTTAAACGGGCCGGCTTTGTAAGCTAAATGGGCCAGTGGTGGGCCTTCGCACGTGTCGACATATCATAGGCGCCTATCTGACCCACTGACGAGCGGACACGTGTTTGTCCGTCCAATAAGAATTTTACACGTGGAAATTTCCCATTGGTCCGGGCTATTAACGGGTTATCGGATCCAAAACCTGATCTGATAGCTTAACGGCGTTCCGTTACGGTGGATGCCATGTGTCGGTCACCCTTGACAAAAGCACTTCTGTGACATGCGATTTATCATCATGGAAGTGGACACTTTTGTGACGATAATTTTGGTAATGTCATGGTACACTTCTACGACAACACAGGTATGACTATCTTGATTCTGTCATAAAATCGTCATGGATGTTCATGCATGACAAAAAATGCGACCTACTGTGACAAACATGTATCATCACAGAAGTGTTTTTTATGTAGTGCTCGAGCCCTTGGTGCTCTATCTGGCAGCCACCCCTCACTCGGCCAGCGCCGCCCTGGTGGCGCTGAGGAAGGAGTGCCCGTCCAAGAAACCCCGGCAGGATGCACAACCATCGAGCAAGGCGCAACACCCTCAGGACAATGCGTCTGGGGGCTCGGCCGACCGAGAGGTCGACATTCCTCCCGAGGCCGCGATCGACCCCATGGCCACAGGGGCTCCTGAGGATGGACCTCGCGAAGCAATGGAAGACCCGCGCCCTCATGAAGAGCAAGACTCCACTGATGCATCCTCCCTCGTCGAGCACCCTGTCTACTTCGTCAGCATGGTACTAAGGGAGGCACGTGTGCGCTACCCCATGCCCCAGAAGCTCTTGCTCGCGCTCCTGGTCGCCTCCCGAAAACTGCACCACTACTTTCAAGGCCACCCCATCAAGGTTGTTTCGGCATACCCGCTGGAGAGGGTGCTCTGGAACCGGAATGCCGCCGGGCGAGTTGCTGAATGAAACATCGAGCTTCAGGCATTCCACCTAGAGTTCAGCAACACCAGGGTTATCAAGGGTGTGGCCCTCATGGACTTCGTGGACGAATGGACTGACACTCCCAACCGCGGAGCAAGCGAGGACCGCTCCCTCTCGCCAGGAGACGAGGAACCGGACGGATGGATCATGTACTTTGACGGGGCATTCGCGCGACAAGGCGCGGGAGCAGGGGCCGTCCGCATCTCGCCCACCAAGGACAAGCTCTACTACGCGGTGCAACTCTACTTCCACCAGGGCGTGAAGGTCTCCAACAACATTGCGGAGTTCGAAGGCTTGCTCGCCGGACTAAGGGTCGCGGCAGCGCTGGGCGTGAAGCGCCTCACCATCAAGGGCGACTCTCAGCTCCTCGTCAACTTCTCCAACAAGGAGTACACGCCCAAGGACGAGCACATGGAGGCGTACCTAGAAGGGGTGCGCAAGATGGAGAAGCAGTTCATGGGCGTGGAGCTGTAGCACGTGCCACGCGGAACGAACAAGGAGGCGGATGACATAGCCAAGAGAGCCTCCTGCAGGCTCCCTCAGGAGCCGGGGGTGTTTGAGGAGCGGCTCTTCAAGCCGTCTGCGGCTCCCCCCACCATGACTCCAGCACCGCCTCAAGAGGACTTTCCTGAGGAACCTGAGACGGGCGCCCCGGCCTGTGGCCACCCCTCGGGGGCCCGCCTGCTTCTTGCGCTCGAGCCTCAAGAGGGGTGCTGCACCAAAGAGTTCAAGGTGTACCTGATTCAAGGGACCCTGCCGGAGAAGGAGGAGGATGCCGAGTGCGTGGCACGTCAAGCCACCGCGTACTGCATCTAGGATGGTGAGTTATATCGCAAGAGGCCCAATGATGTTTTATTGCGGTGCATCTCCAGGGAACAGGGGCTTGAGCTGCTAGCGGACATACATGGTGGGGACTGCGGGTATCATTCCTCATCACACACTCTGGTGGGCAAGGCGTTCTGTAGCCGCTTCTGCTAGCCCACCGCGCTCAACGACGCTGCAGAGCTGGTGCACTCCTGCGAAGCATGCCAGTTCCACGCCAAGCAAATCCACCAGCCCATGCAGGGTCTCCAGAAAATCCCGCTCACATGGCCGTTCGCAGTCTGGGGGGTGGATATCTTGGGGCCATTCCATCAAGCGCCAGGGGGCTACCGATACCTCTATGTCGCCATCGACAAGTTCACCTAGTGGGTGGAGGTAGAAGCCGTACGCACCATCCCAGCTGGATCGGCCGTCAAGTTCATCAAGGGAATCGTGAGTCGGCTTGGGGTCTCTAACCGCATCATCACCGAGAACGGCTCGCAGTTCACCAGCAACCTTTTCAAAATTTATTGTGCTAACCTTGGAATGCAGATATGCTACGCCTCAGTTGCACACCCACGGAGCAACGGCCAGGCCGAGCGGGCCAATGCAGAAGTCCTGACGGGCCTCAAGACAAGGACCATCAAGAAGAAGATCGAGGCCTACAGTAGGGCTGGCTCGATGAGCTACAGCCCGTGCTGTGGTCCATCTGCACCACCGCAACTAAGCCAATAGGAGAAACGCTGTTCTTCCTCGTCTATGGAGCATAAGCGGTTCTCCCTCACGAGGTCAAGCATTGCTCCATGCGGGTCCTGGCGTTCGACGAGGCGCGCCAGGACGCCATGCGAGGGATGGATCTCGTGCTGGGGGAGGAATGCCGCCGTCAAGCTTCGCTCTAAGCGGCGATGTACCAGTAGGCGCTGCGGTGGTACCACTGCCGCAGCGTCTGCTCGAGGACGTTAGAGGTGTGCGACCTCATCCTGAGGCGGGTGCTCTCCAGGGAGGGGCTGCACAAGCTCTCACCCATGTGGGAGGGCCCGTTTAGGATTGCCCATGTCTCTAGGCCTGGCGCTACACGCTGGGAGACACAGGACGGGGTCCCCATCCAGAACGCGAGGAACATCTAGAACCTCCGGAAGTTCTACCCCTGAAGAAAGGCTCCGGTCTGTGAAGCAAGGCTCCGGCCTGTGAAGGTCTTCGCTCATGACACTCTCACATAATAATGAGTGGGGTTGTACACGCCCTAGAGTCTCCTTAGAGTCGCCCTGGGGCCTCATGGGGGCTCCCTCCCACGTCTTAGCGGCAGCACTTAACTCCGCGCTGGTGAGAAGACTAGATTAGGTGCCGGACGCGGCTGTTCATTTGCTTTCTGAAGTTGCTTGAAGTTTTTAGTGACCTTTCAATGGATTTGGTATTTTCGAACCTCAGTCCCTTGAGTTATTTTCTTCCCCTGAGCCATTTTTGTCCTGGAGGCAGGAGAGGGGTGGCAGTTGCCCGTCACTTCTTCTCGCGCGCCTCACGCGTGGGGCTAGGCAGGTGTGTGTGCCTCAGGCCTGCCCTCGCGCTCGCACCCCGCGTCGAACCCCGCTGCCCCTCGTGCTTCGGCCTCATCCTCGCGAGGAGCCCTCGATCAAGCTCACGGGCATCAACACCGCTCATATCCGTGCCCCCCAGGCAGCACGACGCAGTGCATTAAGTCAGAGCTAATCTATGACAGGGGCTCGCATAAGAGGAGTGGGGCGCTCGTTAGTTTTTCTCTTCGTTTGAAAGCAGCCCTGCAGCGGCTCTTGAGACATCAAGGCGTCTCCTGAGGTCTGCAGCTTTTGGCTCCCCGGGAAAGGGGGCCCCGTCGAGTACCTAAGGCCAGGTCTTTGCGAGGCGGGAAACTCCTACGCACATACCAAGCTAAGTTTTCCTATTGTAGCTTACCCCGATCGCAAACGTTACAACACAGCATCAAGATAGCAAGAATAGCATAAAAGGCATAACTGCCATAGTTCATTACATGCCCCCACGGGGTAAACCATCCTTTTTTCGAATTACGGGAGAAAGGAAAGGCTAAATAAAGAGGGCCCGAAGGCGTACTAACCCGGCACCAGCGCCGCATCCTCAAACAGCGCCTCAAGGTGGCCTGGTGCTCTACCAGTTCTCCCATAGGCGATCTGGGGCTGCGGCCGGTCTTGAGTCCAAGTTCGCTGGCCCCCAGCCTCACGCCGGGCTCCTCTCCAGCTTCAATGGAGTGCTGCGGCGGGACGACCCACCGACATCCTCCACCCGAGCACGACGGCGTGGGGGCCAGTCATAGCCACCACTTCTTGACCTCCCATCCGAGGAAGAGCTTCCACCGCAGGAGGAGGAGCACGCACCACCAAGACCAAGCTCACCTTCGCCACCTTCGTCGTTGCTGCCATCCTCCGGGCAGCACCCCACGCGGCGGCCGTACTCCCTGAACACCCTCACATAGTGGGTCGCCAGGCCGTCGTACTTGAAGTGAAGAGTGCACCTTCCGCCCAGGCCTCGCGTGCGGGCAAACATCTGCCAGCCGTGGGTTAGGAGCACGCTGCTGGAGGCGGCGACCTTGGCCCCGACCCATGAAGCTCTGCTGCAGCACCGATCAGCCTGCAGCCAGAGACCGTCGAGCCCCGAAGAAGGAAGCTCGCTGGAGAAGAAACGCGGAAGTTGAAGCAAGGTGCCGGCCGGGCTCTCCGACCACACCACGAATTCAGGGAGCACGTCCAGCAAGGCGGGCGCACGGTCATGGAGTGCCTCCCTTCGTCATGGGGGCTGCTCCAGAGCTGGTGGCCCATGCTGCAAGAAGAGGTGCCATCGCAGGCACTGAGGAGCCGCAGGATGCTTGTGGGGACGACCGCTGCCTCTCTTGGGAGGTGGAGAGGCTGGTCCCTCCTTGGAAGCCTTCCCTTTCTTGGCCGCTGAAAACCTCCTCGGCGATGCCATGGGAGTGAGGTGAAGAAGAGAAGAAGCAGGCGAAAGCAAGACGAAGGAGAGTTGGGCGTGGGGCTCTGCATCTTGCTCGCATTTATAGCCAAGGGAGGCCAACCGCCAGCCTCCACGACCTCATGCCATCATGATCTTCTGCATGCCGCATTGTTCCGTCAAGTCAAATAGTTGCCGAGGCAGCATGGGGAAGTGGAGTCGCCCATGTCCCATCAATCGCCATGCGTCATCAAGGCCGCAGGCGGTTAGGGCCCGCGGCGCTCTGCACTTGCCCTTTGGGTTCGCCTGGAAGCCACGTCCGAGCACGCCTTGTGCCCGGGGGCTACTGTCAGCGTTCTGGATATGGGGGTATCCAGCGCTGCCTGCCTGCGGCCCACCGCGCGGCTCCATCGACGGCCTGGTACAGCCCAGCTTCAGCATCAACAACTCAAGACCATCGCGAGGGGCCAAGCCTCGCGAGGCAGACGAGGCCAAGACCCCCGAGGGGATCGGCCTCTTCAGGCTGGCTCTCGAGGGGCGGAGAGTTCCATTCAAGGTTTACTTCACGAGGCTCAGATGACGTGAGCCATGACGACCAAGGCCAGGCAGGCGCCAGTGGGCGCAGAGCGCAGGTGTCCTCTTTGGTCCAAGGGAGGCAAGTGATAGGCGCGGAGTCCCAACGAATCAACCAAAGGTTTCCATTCTAGTGCAACAAGACCAAGACCGCCAGGACGGCAGGATGGAGGTCATCGCCGAGCCCACCGCAACATCACGACCAGAGGCTTTTTGCAGGCGAAGACTACTTTTGTCAGGATTAGCTGTACTACTTGTCCCCTTTAAAATCCGACCGTTGTGGGATTCCTTCCCACCAACATTTGGGTAGAGGACCAATTCCACTATAAATAGGACCTGGCCACAACCATAGAGGGCATCTAGTTGACATCCTCTCAGCTCCCTCGAGCTCAAGAACACCTCACCTCCTGAGGCCAGTTCATCCATTGTACTAGTTCATCCTCATCCCTCCAAGGCAATCCACCAAAATGCTAGAGTAGGGTATTACACCACAAGGTGGCCCGAACCAGGATAAACTGTTGTGTCTCTTTGTCTCTTCGAGCTCGTCGCGCTAGGCTTAGGAGGATCGCGAGTAGGCAGGCTGGGTAGGTTGAGATCTCCGCACGCACCCCAGAGTTCGAAGCTCTCAAGGGTTTGCGGAACCTATAATGCGACAGCACACACCTTTTGAGAGACACACACATTCATCATAATTTGTTAGAATACCTTATGTGCTTCACTTATAAGAGTGGTATAATAAAAACTTTCATGTAGATCACTAGAAACTTATGATATTGATGTCGTAATATGAACGGGTATTTCTTCATGACCATTGGTTAGTAGAAATATCGATATTAAAGCTTTTTATTAACTACTCATTTAAGTGTCAGATATGGCATGGTGGGGAGGTTTGAGCATTTTTATGTCTGATTAAATCCTTGAGTGTTGTCTAAATCGGGGGTGCGTGATGGTTAACTCCTACCAACCTCCTCCATAGGGGCATGTGAGTAGTACTTTGCTTCGAGGACTAATAAAACTTTCACAATAAGTATATGAGTTCTTTATGACTAATGTGAGTTCATGGACAATCACATACTCCCACCTTTCCGCATATTGCTAGCCTCTTCGGTACCGTGCATTTCCCTTTCTCACCTCGAGAGTTGGTGCAAACTTTGCCACTGCATCCAAACCCCGTGATATGATACACTCTATCACACATAAGCCTCCTTATATCTTCCTCAAAACATCCAGCATACCTACCTATCATGGCATTTCCATAGACATTCCGAGATATATTGCCATGCAACTTCCACCGTCCCGTCTTATGACATGTGTGTTCATCATCATATTGCTTTCATTTGTCATATAGATCTGACATGGTATTCATGGCAAAGCCACCATTCATCATTGTGTTAACGGTTACGCTAGATCATTGCACATCCTGGTACACTGCCATATAGAGTCATATTATTTCAGTTTCTCGAGTTGTAAGTAAATAAAAGTTTGATGATCATCATTATTAGAGCATTGTCCCAGTGAGGTAAATGATGATGGAGACTAATGAGTCCTCCAACGAATGAGGATGAAGTTCTGGTCTTTATATAAAAAAGAGGCCAAAAAGAGCCCAACAAAAAAATGAGAGAAAAAGAGAGAAGGGGTAATGCTACTGTCATTTTACCACACTTGTGCTTCAAGGTAGCACCATGTTCTTCATATAGAGAGTCTCTTGAGTTGTCACTTTCATATACTAGTGGGAATTTTCATTATAGAACTTAGCTTGTATATTCTGATGATGGGCTTACTCAAGATACCCGAGGTCTTCATGAGCACGCAAGTTGGATTCACACCAACTTAGTTTTGTATTGAGTTTTCACACACTTATAGCTCTACTGCATCCATTGCATGGCAATCCCTACACCTCACATTGATATCGATGGTAAGGCCTCTCCATCGCCTAATGACCCGCCGAGTTGTTGAGAGCCTTTCTTCCTTTTGACTTCCCTTATATAACTCTACCACTGCATTCTATTCCACCGGTAGTGCTAATGTCCATGGCTAATGCTCATGTATTGATTGGACTTGAAAATGTTGAAGCGCGTTAAAAAGTATGATCCAATTGCTTGTTTGACACCATGGTGCTCATGATTTATATTCATGCGGTGAAGGCAGAGTCATGCCATGCTTACATAATTCAATGAGCAGGGATAACATTCATTAAGCATCATTTATTTTGAAAAAGTAATGATTATATTCTTGTATTCATGGATATTATTATGTTGATATCAATTCCTTCATTGTTTTTCAACATCTACATCGTGAAAAGATTACATGAGAAACATGTTAGGAAGCATTCAATATCACAAATTCTGCTTTTATCATTTGCGTACTCGAGGACAGCACAAATTAAGTTTGAGGATGCTGATACGCCTCTGATGTATCTATTTTTTTGACTATTTCATGCCATTATATTATCAGTCTTAGATACTTTTTATGCAATTTTTTATCATTTTTGGAGACTAACTTTTTACTCGGTGCCTAGTACGAGTTGTTATTTTCTGCTTGTTTTTTTTCCAGAAAATCTGTACCAAACGGATTCCAAACACTATGAAACTTTTTGATGATTTTTTTCTAGACATAAGAGAGCCTATAAGCTTCTGGCAGAGACCAGGCGAGAAGCGAGAAGACAACAAGGAAATGATCCATCCATTTTGCATCATGATTTCCTACAATTATTTATAGTGTTTTTAATCATTATAACACTTTGTGGAGTAATTCTAATACTTTTCTCTCTTAATATGCAAGGTTTACATGAAGAGGGGGATTGCCGACAACTGGAATTCTGGACTTGAAAAAGATATGTCAGAGATAACTATTCTGCACATCTCCAAATGAGCTGAAATTTTACAGAGATTTATTTTGGAATAAATAAAAAATATTGGAGCAAATAAGTACCAGAGGGGGCCACCCAGATTCCCACAAGGCACTAGGGTGCTCCCACCCCCATGTGCTCCCTGGTGGCTTGTGGGGCCCCTGGCCAGCGTCCGGTGCCCATCTTCTGGTATATAAGCACATTTTCCCTAGAAAAAATAAGGAGAGGACTTTTGGGACGGAGTGTCGGTGTCAAAACCGGTAGATCTCAGGTAGGGGGTCCCGAACTATGCGTCTAAGGATCAAAGGTAACAAGGAGGCAGGGGACACGATGTTTACCCAGGTTCGGGCCCTCTTAATGGAGGTAATACCCTACTTCCTGCTTGATTGACTTTGATGAGTATAGTGGTTACAAGAGTTGATCTACCTCGAGATCATGATGGCTAAACCCTAGATGTCTAGCATGTTTGATTGTGATCGCCCCTATAAACTAAACCCTCCGGTTTATATAGACATCGGAGGGATCTAAGGTTGTACAGAGTTGGTTACAGAGAAAGGAAGGTACACGATCTGGATGCCAAGCTTGACATCCATGCAAAGGAGAGTCCCATACGGACACGGGGGAGGTCGTTCTATCCATATCTTCATGGCCCATCAGTCCGTCCCATGTCACATAGGCCGGCTCCCCGAGGACCCCATAGTCTAGGACTCCCTCATGGAGCGCCGCCGTCTCGACGCGGAACTTAGGAAGGAGCACTTTTGCTCCCCCGTGGAGCGGTTCTGCCAGGGAGACTTCCCTCTGGGAGGGGGAAATTGAAGCCATCGTCATCACCAACAATCTTCTCATCGTGTGAGGACCAATCTTCATCAACACCTTCACCAGCACCATCTCATCTCAAACCCTAGTTCATATCTTGTATTCAATCTTTGTATCAAAACCTCAGATTGGTACATGTGGGTTGCTAGTAGTGTGTATTATGTCCTATAGTTGATGCTAGTTGGTTTATTTGGTGGAAGATTGCTACGTCTTGAGATTGGATTGGTTTTCCTTGAAGAGGAAAGGGTGATGCATCAATAGTAGCGTAAGTATTTCCCTCAGTTTTTGAGAACCAAGTTATCAATCCAGTAGGAGGTCCTCAAAAGTCCCACGCACCTACACAAACAAACAAGAACTCACAACCAACGCAATAAAGTGATTGTCAATCCCTTCATGGCCACTTGCGAAAGTGAGATCTGATAGAGATAATATGATAAGATAAATATATTTTTGGTATTTTATAATATAGATTGGAAAAGTAAAGATGCAAATAAAAGTAGATTGAAAGCTTGTATGATAAAAGATAGACCTGGGGGCCATAGGTTTCACTAGTGGCTTCTCTCAAGAGTGCATAAGTATTACGGTGGGTGAACAAATTACTGTCGAGCAATTGATAGAAAAGAGAATAATTATGAGATTATCTAGGCATGATCATGTACATAGGCATCATGTCCGTGACAAGTAGACTGACTCCTGCCTGCATCTACTACTATTACTCCACACATCGACTGCTATCCAACATGCATCTAGAGTATTAAGTTCATAAAGAACAGAGTAACACATTAAGAAAGATGACATGATGTAGAGGGATAAACTCATGCAATATGATATAAACCCCATCTTTTTCTCCTTGATGGCAACAATACAATACGTGCCTTGCTGCCCCTGATGTCACTGGGAAAGGACACCGCAAGATTGAACCCAAAGCTAAGCACTTCTCCCATTGCAAGAAAGATCAATCTAGTAGGGCAAACCAAACTGATTATTCGAAGAGACTTGCAAAGATAACTTAATCACACATAAAAGAATTCAGAGGAGATTCAAATATTTCTCATAGATAAGCTTGATCATAAACCCACAATTCATCGGATCTCGACAAACACACCGCAAAAAGAGTTACATCGAATAGATCTCCAAGAAGATCGAGGAGAACATGGTATTGAGATTCAAAGAGAGAGAAGAATCCATCTAGCTAATAAATATGGACCCGAAGGTCTGTGGTAAACTACACACAACTCATTGGAGAGGCCTTGGAGATGATGTAGAGGCCCTCCGTGGTCGATTCCCCCTTCGGCGAAGCGCTGGCGAAGGCTCCAAGTTTGGATCTCGCGGATACATAAGGTTACGGTGGTGGAAATAGTTTTTCTTGGTCGCCTCTGATGTTCTCGGGGTACATGGGTATATATAGGAGGAAGAAGTAGGTTGGTGGACTCCCGAGGGGCCCACGAGATAGGGGCGCCTAGTAGGGGGGTGGCGCCCTCCACCCTCGTGGCTTCCTTGATTGTTTCCTGACTTCCACTCCAGATCCTCTAGATCACGTTCGTTCCAAAAATCACGCTCCCAAAGGTTTCATTCTGTTTGGACTCCGTTTGATATTCCTTTTCTTCAAAACACTGAAATAGGCAAAAAAATAGCAATACCTCTGGTTAGTAGGTTAGTCCCAAAAATGATATAAAAGTGTAAAGTAAAGACCATAAACATCCAAAATGGGTAATATAATAGCATGGAATCAAAAATTATAGATACGTTGGAGACATATCAAGCATCCACAAGCTTAATTCCTGCTCTTCCTCGAGTAGGGAAATGAGAAAAACAGAATTTTTGATGTGGAATGGTACCTAGCATAATTCTCAATGTAACTTTCTTTATTGTGGCATCATTGTTCAGATCCAAATAATTCAAGATAAAAGCTTATATAACATAAAAAGTAATAATACTCGAAGCATACTAACAAATAATCATGTCCTATCAAAATAGCATAGACAAATAAAGCTCATCCATACAAAATCATATGGTTAGGCCATGCTTCATTTTCATTACAAAAAATACTCCCATCATGCACCGGTTTCAGCCAAGCAATTGGTTCATACTTTTTAACGCGCTTCAGCGTTTTCAACTCTTACGCAATACATGAGCGTAAGCCATGGACATAGCATTATATGTGGTATATGGTGGTGGTTGTGAGGACAAAAAGGGAGAAGATAGTCTCACATCAACTAGGCGTATCAACGGGCTATGGAGATGCCCATCAATAGATATCAATGTGAGTGAGTAGGGATTGCCATGCAATGGATGCACTAGAGCTATAAATGTATGAAAGCTCAACAAAAGAATCTAAGTGGGTGTGCATCCAACTCGCTTGCTCACGAAGACCTAGGGCATTTTGAGGAAGCCCATCATTGGAATATACAAGACAAGTTCTATAATGAAAAATTCCCACTAGTATATGAAGTGACAACACAGGAGACTCTCTATCATGAAGATCATGGTGCACAAGTGTGGAAAAGAGATAGTAGCATTGTCCCTTCTCTCTTTTTCTCTCATTTATTATTATTATTATTTATTTGGTGGGCTCTTTGGCCTCTTTTTTTATTTGGTGGGCTCTTTGGCCTCTTTTTTTAAGTCTGAAGCCTCATCCCGACTTGTGGGGGACTCGTAGTCTTCATCATCCTTTCCTCACTTGGGACAATGCTCTAATAATGAAGATCATCACACTTTTATTAATTTACAACTCGAGAATTACAACTCAACACTTAGAACAAAATATGACTCTATATGAATGCCTCCGTCGATGTACCGGGATATGCAATGAATCAAGAGTGACATGTATGAAAATTATGAAGGTGGCCTTGCCACAAATACAATTTCAACTACATGATCATGCAAAGAGCAATATGACAATGATGGAGCGTGTCATAGTAACGGAACGGTGGAAAGTTGCATGGCAATATATCGCGGAATGGCTATGGAAATGCCATAATAGGTAGGTATGGTGGCTGTTTTGAGGAAGGTAAATAATGGGTGCATGATACCGGCGCAAGTTGTGCGGTACAATAGAGGCTAGCAAAGTGGAAGGGTGAGTGTGCGTATATCCATGGACTCACATTAGTCATAAAGAACTCATATACTTATTGCAAAAGTCTACTTGCCCTCGAAGCAAAGTACTACTACACATGCTCCTAGGGGAAGGGTTGGTAGGAGTTAACCATCGCGCGATCCCGACCTCCACTCATAAGGAAGACAATTAAAAGAGCACCTCATGCAACAAATTTGTCACACAACGTTTACCATACGTGCATGCTACAGGACTTGCCAACTTCAACACAAGTATTTCTCAATTTCATAATTACCCACTAGCATGACTCTAACATTACAACCTTTATATCTCAAAACAATTATCAAGCATCAAATTGATCCTAGTGTTTAATACACTTTCTATGATAGTTTTTATTATACCCAACTTGGATGCTCATCATTCTAGGACCAAATTCATAACCATAGAAAATACCATGCTGTTCAAAAAGAATCTCAAAATAATATAAGTGAAGCATGAGAGATCAAACAATTTCTTCAAAATTAAGCCACCGACGTGCTCTAAAAGATATAAGTGAAGTACTAGAGCAAAAACTATCTGGCTCAAAAGATATAAGTGAAGCACATAGAGTGTTCTAATAAATTCTAATCAAGTGGGCTTCTCCCTAAAGGTGTGTACAGCAAGGATGATTGTGATAAAATAAAAAGCAAAGACTAATATCATACAAGACGCTCCACGCAAAACACATATCATGTGGCGAATAAAAATATAGCTCCAAGTAAAGTTACCGATAAACGAAGACGAAAGAGGGGATGCCTTTCGGGGCATCCCCAAGCTTAGGCTTTTGGATATCCTTGAATATCTTGGGGTGCCTTGGGCATCCATAAGCTTAGGCTCTTGCCACTCCTTATTCCATAGTCCATCAAATCTTTACCCAAAACTTGAAAACTTCACAACACAAAACTCAACAGGAAATCTCATAAGCTCCGTTAGTGAAAGAAAGAAAAACCACCGCATAAGGTAATGTAATGAACTCATTCTTTATATATATTGGTGTTAAAACTACTTTATTTCAAGTTCTCTATGGTTCATACCCTTACATACTAGCCATAGATGCATCAAAATAAGCAAACAACACACGAAAAATAGAATCTGTCAAAAACAGAATAGTTTGTAGCAATCTGTAACTCTCGAATACTTCTGGAACTCTAAAAATCCTACCAAAATAGAAAGTCCTGGGCAATTTGTTATTGATATACATAAAAAAGAATCAATGCAAAAGCACGTTTCTGCGAATTACTAAAATTATTTTCGTGCGCGCAAAGTTTCTATTTTTCAGCAGAATCAAATTAACTATCACCAAAGGTTATCCTATAGGTTCTACTTGGCACAAACACTAATTAAAACATAAAAAACACATCTAAACAGAAGGTAGATGCAAATTTATTACAAAAGAAGCAAAAACAAAAAACACAAATAAAATTGGGTTGCCTCCCAACTAGCACTATCGTTTAACGCACCTAGCTGGGCATAAAAGCGAGGATAGATCTAAGTAGTGCCATCTTTGGCACTTAATTCATAAGTAGCTCGCAGGATAGATTCATAAGGTAATTTTACTTTCTTTCTTGGAAAGTGCTCCATGCCTTTCCTTAATGGAAATTGGAATCTAATATTCCCTTCCTTCATATCAATAATCGCACCAATTGTTCTAAGGAAAGGTCTACCAAGAATAATAGGACAAGAAAGATTGCAATCTATATCAAGAATGATAAAATCTACGGGCAACAAATTCCTATTTGCAACAATGAGAACATCATTGATCCTTCCCAAGGCTTTTTAATGGTGTAATCTGCAAGGTGCAAATTCAAAGAGTAATCATCAAGATCATGGAAACCTAGAATATCACATAAAGATTTCGGAATCGTGGGAACACTAGCACCCAAATCACATAAAGCATAACACTCAAGATCTTTAATTTTAATCTTTATAGTAGGTTCCCACTCATCATAAAGTTTTCTAGGTATAGAAACTTCCAAATTAAGTTTTTCATCAAAAGATTGCATCAAGATATCGACAATATGTTTGGTAAAAGCTTTATTTTGACTATAAGCATGAGGAGAATTCGCAACAGATTGCAACAAGGAAATACAATCTTCTAAAGAACAATTATAATAATTAAATTCCTTGAAATCCAAGATAGTGGGTTCAATTCTATTTAAATTCTTGACCTCTCCAATCCCACTTTTACCAAATTTAGCATCAAGATCTAAAAACTCTGAATCATTGGGACGCCTTTTAACTAAAGTTGACTCATCTCCAGTCCCATCATTATTAAGATTCATATTGCAAAACAAAGATCTAATAGGGGAAACATTAATAACTTTAAGATCTTCATCATTATTTTCATGGAAACTAGAAGAACACGCCTTTATAAAGCAATCTTTCTTAGCACGCAATCTAGCGGTTCTTTCTTTGCACTCATCAATGGAAATTCTCATGACTTTGAGAGACTCATTGATGTCATGCTTAGGAGGAGTAGATCTAAGTTTCAAAGTATCAACATCAAGCGAGAGTCTATCAATGTTCCTAGCCAAATCATCAACTTTGAGCAATTTTCTTCAAGCAAGGCATTAAAATTCTTTTGAGAAATCATAGATTCTTTCACACTATTCTCAAAATCAGAGGACATCTTATTAAAATTACCATAAGAATTATTGTAGGAATTTCCATAATTATTAGAGGAGTTACTAGGGAACGGTCTAGGATTAAAGTTTCCTCTATAAGCATTGTTACCAAAATTATTCCAACCAACAAAATTCACATCCATAGATTCATTATTATTCTCAATCAAACTAGACAAAGGCATATCATTGGGATCAATAGAAGCACTCTTAGTAGCAAAAAATTTCATAAGTTCATCCATCTTTCCACTCAAAGCATTAATTTCTTCTCTAGCATGCGCTTTTTTACTAGTAGATCTTCCGTGTGCCATTGAGAATAATTAGCCATAATATTATCGAGGAGTTTTGTAGCTTCTTCTCAGGTGATTTCCATAAATGTGCCTCCCGCGGCCGAATCTAAAAGATTTCTAGAAGCAAAATTCAATCCGACATAAATTTTTTGTATGATCATCCATAAATTCAAACCATGAGTAGGGCAATTGCGAATCATCAATTTCATTCTTTCGCAAGATTGGGCAACATGCTCATGATCAAGTTGTTTAAAATTCATAATATCGTTCCTAAGAGAGATGATCTTAGCGGTAGGAAAATACTTAGAGATAAAAGCATCTTTGCACTTATTCCATGAATCAATACTATTCCTAGGCAAAGACGAAAACCAAACTTTAGCACGATCTCTAAGTGAAAATGGTAATAACATCAACTTAACAATATCATTATCCGTATATTTCTTCTTTTGCATCTCACACAAATCAACAAAGTTATTTAGATGGGTAGCGGCATCTTCACTAGGATGGCTGGAGAATTGATCTTTCACAACAAGATTCAGCAAAGCAGCATCGATTTCACAAGACTCAACATCAATAAGAGGAGCAATCGGAGTACTAAGGAAATCATTATTATTGGTATTGGAAAAATCACACAATTTGGTATTATCTTGTGTCATCGCAACAAGTAATCCAACACACAAGCAAACAAAAAGGCAAGCGAAAGAGAGAGGAGAAATTGGGAAAGAGAGGGAGAATAAAATGGCAAGGGTGAAGTGGGGGAGAGGAAAACGAAAGGCAAATGACAAATAATGTAAATGCGAGGGAGATGAGTTTGTGATGGGTACTTGGTATGTCTTGACTTGAGCGAAGACCTACCCGGGAATGGCGCCAGAAATCCTTCTTGCTACGTCTTAAGCTTGCGTTGGTTTTCCTTGAAGAGGAAAGGGTGATGCAGCAATAGTAGCGTAAGTATTTCCCTCAGTTTTTGAGAACCAAGGTATCAATCCAGTTGGAGGCTCCTCAAAAGTCCCACACACCTACACAAACAAACAAGAACTCGCAACCAACGCAATAAAGGGGTTGTCAATCCCTTCACGGCCACTTGCGAAAGTGAGATCTGATAGAGATAATATGATAAGATAAATATATTTTTGGTATTTTATAATATAGATTGGAAAAGTAAAGATGCAAATAAAAGTAGATTGAAAGCTTATATGATAAAAGATAGACCCGGGGGCCATAGGTTTCACTAGTGGCTTCTCTCAAGATAGCATAATTATTACGGTGGGTGAACAAATTACTGTCGAGCAATTGATAGAAAAGCGAATAATTATGAGATTATCCAGGCATGATCATGTATATAGGTATCACGTCCGTGACAACTAGACTCCTGCCTGCATCTACTACTACTACTCCACACATCGACCGCTATCCAGCATGCATCTAGAGTATTAAGTTCATAACAAACAGAGTAATGCACTAAGAAAGATGACATGATGTAGAGGGATAAACTCATGCAATATGATATAAACCCCATCTTTTTATCCTCGATGGCAACAATACAATACGTGCCTTGTTGCCCCTGTTGTCATAGGGAAAGGACACCACAAAATTGAACCCAAAGCTAAGCACTTCTCTCATTGCAAGAAAGATCAATCTAGTAGGCCAAACCAAACTAATAATTCGAAGAGACTTGCAAAGATAAATTAATCAGACATAAAAGAATCCAGAGGAGATTCAAATATTTCTCATACATAAACTTGATCATAAACCCACAATTCATCAGATCTCGACAAACACACCACAAAAAGAGTTACATCAAATAGATCTCCAAGAAGATCGAGGAGAACATGGTATTGTGATTCAAAGAGAGAAGAAGCCATCTAGCTAATAACTATGGACCCGAAGTTCCATGGTAAACTACTCACAACTCATCGGAGATGCCTTGGAGATGGTGTAGAGGCCCTCCGTGGTCGATTCCCCCTCCGACGGAGCGCCGACGAAGGCTCCAAGATGGGATCTCGCGGATACAGAAGGTTACGGTGGTGGAAATAGTTTTTCGTGGTCACCTCTGATGTTCTCGGGGTACGTGGGTATATATAGGAGGAAGAAGTAGGTCGGTGGACTCCCAAGGGGCCCACGAGATAGGGGGGCACGCCCAATAGGGGGGGCACGCCCTCCACCCTCGTGGCTTCCTCGATTGTTTCTTGAATTCCACTCCAAGTCCTCTAGTTCACGTTCGTTCCAAAAATCACGCTCCCGAAGGTTTCATTCCGTTTGGACTCCGTTTGATATTCCTTTTCTTCGAAACACTTAAATAGACAAAAAAAACAGCAATACGGGCTGGGCCTCCGGTTAGTAGGTTAGTCCCAAAAATGATATAAAAGTGTAAAGTAAAGCCCATAAACATCCAAAACGGGTATTATAATAGCATGGAACAATCGAAAATTATAGATACGTTGGAGACGTATCAAAGATCATATTTTCAGACCTATTATGCTATTCAATACCCCTCTAATCTTGGACATGAACATTATGTGTGAGTAGTTACTTTTTTTTCTTGAGGACATGGGAAAAGTCACATCATAAGTAATCATGTGAATTTGGTATTCGTTCGATATTTTGATGATATGTATGCTGTTGATTCCCTTAGTGGTGTTATGTGAACGTCGACTACATAACACTTCACCATATTTGGGCCTAAGGAAATGCATTGTGGAGTAGTAATTATATGATGGGTTTCTAGAGTGACAGAAGCTTAAACCCTAGTTTACGCACTATTCCGTAAGGGGCTGATTTGGATCCATATGTTTAATGCTATGGTTAGATTTATCTTAATTCTTCTTTCGTTGTTGCGGATGCTTGCGAGAGGGGTTAATCTTAAGTGGGAGGCTTGTTCAAGTAAGAATAACACCAAGGACTGGTACACCCACATATCAAATTATCAAAGTAACGAACGTGAATCAAACAAACATGATGAAAGTGACTAGATGAAATTCCCGTGTGTCCTCAAGAATGCTTAGATTATTATAAGAGTTCATTCTAAACTGTCCTTTGCAACAAAAAGGATTGGGATACCTTGCTACACCCTAGTTTTTATTGCTACTTGTCACTTCTTACAAATTATCTTGGTGTCAAACTACTCGTCACCGATAATTTCAGTGCTTGCAGAAAATACCTTGTTGAAAACCGCTTGTCATTTACTTCTGCTCCTCGTTGGGTTCGACACTCTTACTTACCGAAAGGACTACGATAAATGTCCTATACTTGTGGGTCATCATGGCTCTTTTCTGGCGCCGTTGCCGGGGAGTGAAGCACCTTTAGTAAGTGGAATTTGGTAAGGAAACATTTATATTATGTACTAAAATTTACTGTTACTTGTTAATATGGAATACCATCCTTTCAGGCGTTTGTTCAGGGTATCTTCACCTCGACCGAAAGCACAAGAGTTTCTCCTCAACCTACTGCACCAACTAAAAATATTTATTATGAGGTTCCTTCGCGTATGATAGAGAAACCGATAGCTAATCCTTATGCAGGAGATGGAACATTACATCCTGACATGCACCTAATCTATGTGGATGAAGTTTGTGGATTATTTAAGCTTGCAGGTTTATCCAGGGATGAAGTTAAGAAGAAGGTCTTCCCTTTATCTATGAAGGGAAAGGCATTGACATGGTACAGGCAATGTGATGATATTGGAGCGTGGGAGTGGAATCGATTGAAATTGGAATTTCATCAAAAGTTCTATCCTATGCATCTGGTTCATCATGATCAAAATTATATATATAATTTCTGGTCTCGTGAACGATAAAGCATCGCTCAAGCTTGGGGGAGGCTTAAGTACATGATGTACACATTCCCCAATCTGAGCTCCCAAAGGAAATTATCTTACAAAAAATTTATGCTCGGCTTTCTCATGATGATCAAACCATGATAGATTCTTCTTCTACTAACTCCTTTATGAAGAAAACTATTGAATTGAGATGGGATCTTCTAGAAAGAATTAAATGCAACTCTGAAGATTGGGAACTCGACAAAGGTACACGGGGTATAACAAGCTGCTATACAAATGGTTTTAACCCCTTTCCATGGCGGCATTTTAAACCCTCGCCTAGTGAGTGTGGGCGATAGGGGGTCCTTCCCACACAAACCAAAAACCATCGGGGATAGGTAGTAGGAATGCATACGTTTTTCATAATTAAGTGTATGCGATGTGGGAATCTATCCCAAATGCAATTCTTCACACAAATGTTTGTGATATATCGAATATCCCAAACGTTCCATCTTTGCTACTCGTGTGTGTGCTGGCATTGCCATTGGACACACTATTATGTGGTGCAATGTTTATGATGCACACTCCATCACAAACAGTTCATGATTGCCAAGCGTGTGGGATTAGGAGACTATCATAAGCATTCACTTCCTCGAACAGTATGTGATCTGTTATTAAGAAGATTACCTAATCATCGTACGAGTGTCAGATAGGATTATGAAACGTCAGACTATCGTACCAGTGTCGTACAAGATAACTATTGCACACGCTATTATGTGGTGCAGCGTTTACGATGCCTATGACATCCGAAACAGTTCATGATTGTAAACTGTGTATGATAAGGCGACTATCACAAACATTTAGTTTGCTCGCACCATTAGTGATATTGTCTGACATCACACACGCTTCACGAACGGCAATTGTGTTCACGGTCGCACACGTTTCCTCTCTGCAAACCGTGTCGTAAGTACATGTATATCACACACGTTTCTGCTTTACAAACAGTGTGCACCATAATGACCTGGAGAGCATATTTCAACCCTAATTAAATCGCTGCTATTTAAAATTGTAACGAATTTGAATTTGAAAGTTGGCTATATCTTTATTCATATCCATCAGGTTAAACAACCAAAGCATTATTCGATTCACAGATACAGATGTTCAAGAATTACATAAGCACCAAATAAAGAATGATGAACCAGGGTTGTATACTTGTACTATTAAACATGGTTAAGAAAGATGCAAAAGACATTCTGGTTGCTAAACAAGGTGAAGCGGAATGCCCATATTGTGCTCTCCTCCATGCAGAAGGCACACACGACTTAGTCCAACCCCTTGCAATGGCCGACCGCCCGTCCTTCACTGTCTTCATGACTCATGAGGGCATCTAGGTAGTCATTGTGTTATGGTAGAAATACTTTAACCAATCATGTAGTTTGAGAGGCAATCTTGAGTAAACTGCTTCGAGAACCACTGCAAAGGAAAAAGATTCAAACATTGTCATCTAACACAACTCATTATGGGCAGTAGAAAGTAGGCTACAGTATTCTTACTTACCATGTTGCAGTTCACTGTTGTCTTGCATAAAGTGTAAACAAATAGTTCGATTGACATCTTTTGACCCATTTTAATAACAATATTTATTAGTTTCCTCTCTTGAAGCTGGTTCATGAATATCTCATTGCCCGATATGCAGAAAGGGTGGAAGCACGAATCTTTATCAATGACATGTACCTTAAAGCACGAAGTTAACATTAGAAGCTAAACAACAATTGCGATATGATGTAGTACAGCACTCCCTCCATCCCATTATATAAGATCTTAAAGCATCCAACATATTCATGATGTGGATGAATAAACACCTTATGTTATGGGGCAGAGGGAGTTTATTACATTTCTAAAAATATCAGCCAATTAACCGCATTTAACTGTTGTTGTGTTGTTGGTGTTCTTGCTGCTCTTCTATGTATATCTACACATCATCAGAACACTAAGGTAACACTCTTGGATTGAGACTACGTTTGCCAAAGGTTGCCACACCTAAACTTAGGCAAGTTCGGTCAACTTAGGTGTGCGTTTGGTTCAAGCCACATCTTAGGCAAGCCACACTATGTTCCCACATCACATACACTCAAAAAGTGTGGAAAGATTCTCTTAGGCGTGCCAACTTGTGGCTCTCGTTTTGAAGAACTAACCCTTTGGCAAGTTTGTCAACATTGCATGGCAAAGTGTGGCACTCCTAGGCCTAGAACCAAACAACCCTTCCTTGTTGCTATGTGTCCTATTTAGTCATTCAGTACAATGCATCTTGCTATGTAGCCTCAGATATGTTAGATATGGCCCTAGGTAACCTACCGATAAATGGTTACAGATAATTCAGTTAAATTTCTGATTCAACGATTAATCCCTTATCAACCCCCGGCCTATATGGTACCAGCTACTGATATCCTGAACAATGACTATATATAAGCCATAGGATGAAACTAACCTCGATGGTAAACAACAGATGTTCCCAATATTGTCCTGTGTAAGTACATAGAAAGGCATGTTAAGCATAACAGGCTAAACATCAACCAAATATATCCATGGTAGAGAACATAATCTCCAAATGATAGATTCATGGCGAAGGTTTAAGAAGGCTAGTTAAGAAAAACAAGAAGTGAAAAGGTGCGTAATTAACTGCAATAGGCCTAATATTTAAAAACAAACAAACATAGTCATTCAAACTTGTATTGTGCAGGTCTAAGTGTTGGTGCAACAGACCCTGGGCCTGTTGCCCTGACTGTGCACATGCGCAAGATCGAGATTGAAGCCTCAGATCAAGATGAACAAAGAGCCAAGCGGTACGAAGAACCGACAATCAGATCAGAGGGACCAAGACCAAGACCAAGCGAGAGAAGCAGAATATCATCAAGGAAGAAGCCTCCCTTGTCGGGCAGGCGAGCCTGGCAAGGGGCAAGGCCACCCCCAGAAGAAGAAGGCCGAGGTATCCCGGCAGGGCCTGGCAGGACTCGCGGAGGCCGGATCACTTCACGACCGCTCCACCATGACCCATGTCGTCAATCAGTGTGGTGTCAAGCCGCAGAGTGATTAGGTGGCTGCCATTCGCCACATGGCAGCCCCTTCCTACCAAGGAAACCCACAGATGATACATGTCCTATGATGTGTCGAACAAGCAGGCGCGGAGCTGGCGAGATAGCCCAGCAAGCCTTGCCGGGCAACCAACGACATGACACTAAGAGGCACATTAAATGCACACTGTCAGCCTACAGAGTTAGGTATGATAGCACTATTTGCTGTCATATCAGTGTCTAGTGACTAATTTGTCACTATGGTGACCCCTTAGCCTATAAAAGGAGGCCCATGGCAACAGTTCGAGAGGTTAGAAAGTTAGATCACTCGCACCCTCATACGCACGTAGTCGCTACCGCCCCGAAGCAACCCCTGCCGGGCAAGTGTACTATGCACCACCACCACTTTTCCACCATCAATCCACCAAAGCAGGAGTAGGGTTTTACACCTCACAGCGGCCTGAATCTGGGTAAAACTGCCCGTGTGATCTCTGTCGTGCTGCCCCACGTTGGTCTGCTCTTTGTGCAACGTGACTCCCCCCAGCTGAACCAGCATGGGGGCGACCTGGTCCCATAGGTGGACGTGGTTTCCCACGACATCTTTGGCACCAGGTAGGGGGATCGCCTGTGCGAACCTGAATGTGTGACCAGCGCGTCATCTTCGTTGCCATCTCCATCTTCGACGGTGCCGTCGGCCATGGCGCCCAAGAAGAAACCTGCTTCTTCAGCTCTTCCATCCACATCAAAGACCCCGTCCCCCGCGGCCGACGCAGGAGCAGGAGACACCGGAGGAGAGCGACATCAGCAACACCTCGACGGCCACACTCCGCTCACCGACGGGCACAACCACAGCGATGGCGCTCGGTTTGGGGCAAACCGCCGCCCTCCGGCCACCCCTGCTGCAGGCGTGATCGCTGCGCGTGCGCTTTCCCCCGGGCGGGTCGACCGAGCTGGTGCGCCCAACAGAGCTGATGGCCCTCGAGCACCTCCGCCTCACCACCCTTCCACCCAGGTGGTTGCACCATAGTAGCGGGGGCGCAGTGCTGCCGCCGCTGGCTCCATTAGGAGCCGAGCGACGACGCTGTTGACTTCGTCATCATCTATGCCAAGCACAACCTCGGAGGCCATGGCGCGGGCTCAGCTGCTACTGAGGTTTCCACCAGCAGCCGAGCAGATGGACGAGTGGCGTGGCACCATCCAAAGCCTGCTCGATTTCGCCAAAGCCGAGGGCTCACGACGAGCTGCCCCGTCGCGACCTCCCCAAGCAACGGCAATGACCCATGCTGCTGCCCATACGAAGGGAACCGTCCCCATGGTGCAGTCCCTGTCGCGGCAGCCAACACTAGCGCAGCCGAATCAAGAGTGGCCTCCTCTGATCCTCGAGCACGTCAAGGCCAACGACGAACCCCGGAAGATAGGCGGAGAGGAGACGTGTGTGTAATCGAGCAGCCCACGGTGACCTCCTCCGAGCCGGCGGGCGTGACGACCCTGACATCGATGAGCCCATGCTTGGTGTTGGCGGGTCCTTGCCCTTCAAAGTTGGCTGCCCTGCCTTCACCCTGTGAGCTGCTGCAAGTTATTTGGCCGTCCGTTCGCATGTTCAAGCCAGAGATACCCGAGAAATACGATGAGAGGCTAAACCCGGCAGAGTTCCTGAGCATCTACACCATCGCTGTTCAGGCTGCCGAGGGAAGAGATGAGAAGGTGTTCGCCAACTACTTCCCGTTGGCCCTCAAGTCCAACGTGAGGTCTTGGCTGATGCACCTACCGGAGAACTCTATTTCGTCATGGGCAGACCTGTGCCACAAGTTCATTGGTGCTTTCACCGTTGGCCACCAGGAGCCGGGTCGTCCCAGCGCTCTGCAGCTTCTCCAATAGAAGGAAGGAGAAACACTTCGTAAGTATTTACAGAGATTCAGCAAAGTTCATACAATATTCCAAATATCCATCCAGCAGCCGTGATAGCTGCCTTCCAGTCCAATGTGCACAACTGTCTGATCCGTTCTAAGGTGAACATGCGGTTGCCCAAGACTGTGAAGGAGCTGTACACCCTAGTGGATAAGTGTTCTGGGATGGAGGAAGGCAGGAAGTTGCTCGGAGAGGAAGATTGCATCAATGTTGATTCAGAGGATGATGATGAGTCCACTAGTCAGAAGAAGGTCAAGAAGCGCAATAAGAAGCAAAGAGATAAGGCAGTATTGACTGTTGAAGGGTCAGGCACCCCAAGTACTGGCAAGATCGCCAAGACTGAGGCTCCCGGAAAGGAGGTTGCCGTGTGCGTTGAATGCCGGGAAGCTGCGGCTGCTGAGAAGGCCGGGAAGGGCGATGGGCCGTACTGCAAGATCCACCGGACCAAAGGCCATGACTTTCAGGAGTGCTATCAGGTTGAGCAGTCTGTCAAGAGACAGAGAACAAAATATGAGAAGCATGATAAGGAAAAGGGTCAGAATGTCGCTGGTGGTAAGGGCCGAGGTGATGGAGCAAATCGCCCCGGCAAACCCTTTTAGAATAAAGGAAAACCTGCTAGAGACCAGGAGAAGGAAGCCTGTGATGATGAGAGTGATAAAGGGGATGAAGAGGAAACCTGTGAGCAAGAGTTTCAGAAGGCCACGGACGCCTTGTGTGTTGACGGGGTGCCTCCTTGCACACCTTCATTGCCAACTCAAGCAGTGGGCACGAGAAGTTAGTGTCGTAGAACCAGTGCCAGAGGCCCAAAAGCCGCTCAAATGGTCCCAGAAACCCATCATCTTTGACGAACAGGACCATCCTAGTTGTACCACTGCGGTAGGACGCTTGCCTTTGTTGATTTCTCCAATAATTTGCAACCTCAAGGCCACGAAGATGCTGGTGGACGGTGGGGCCGAATGGAATCTGATTTCCCCAGCAGTTATCAGCAAGCTTCAGATAGCAAAGGAAGAACTGGAGGTTACCGTCACGTTTCAAGGATTCAATCCCAGCAGGAGTCATCATAAGGGAAAGATCAAGTTGCTGGTAACATTTGGGGGAAAACTGAACTACCGGACTTAGAGGATTGTGTTTGACGTAGTTGATCTCCCCCTGCCATACAATGGGATCCTTGGATGCCCGACCTTGGCTAAATTCATGGCGGCATCCCACTATGTCTACAACACCCTGAAGATTCCTGGGCCACTAGGAGTCCTCACCATCCCGTCAGGTAAGAAAGATGCCATCATTTGTGTGGACAAGATGTACCGGGGCACGGTCGCAGCAGAGGCAACGACTGCAGAAATTCCCGCCAAGGAAAACAAAGGAAAGAAGAAGGATTGTAGGATCTCCGGCAAAGAGTCCGTGAAGCGTGCCCCCTCCGAGTGCATGACACCCGTTGACAACGTGCCGAAGTGCTCCCACAACAAGAGAACCAAGGTTGCTGCTCCGCAAGTGAAAAAGGTCGCGGCAGGGCTGGCTGGCATTGATGGTACTTTCACTATCAGCGCCACCCTCGATGACAAATAGGAAAGCACACTCGTTTCCTTCATGTGGGCGAATATCGATGTGTTTTCTTGGCAACCATTTGATATCCCCGGTGTTCCTAGGGAGGTAATAGAGCACCACCTTGCTGTCTGCCCACATGGCAGACCTGTTAAACAGAAAGTCCGGAAGCAGGCCTTGGAAAGGCAACAGTTTATTGTAGAAGAAATCAAGAAGCTTGAGGCAACTGGTTTGGTGTGAGGAGTGCTGCATCCCACTTGGCTAGCAAACCAGGTAGTAGTCCATAAGGCAAACGGGAAGTGGTGGCTGTGCATTGAGTTCACAAATCTCAACAAGGCTTGCCCGAAGGACCCGTTTCCCTTGCCGCGTATCGATCAGATTGTGGATGCCACTTCAGGTTGTGATTTGCTCTCATTTCTGGATGCCTGTTCTGGATACCACTAGATATTCATGTTCGAGGAAGATGAGGAGAAGACATCATTCAACACTCCATGTGGTATGTACTGCTTTGTCCGCATGCCATTCGGATTAAAGAGTGCCGGGTCCAGCTTTGCAAGGGCAGTTCAAATTGGTTTTAAACCTCAGCTGCACAGAAACATTGAGGCTTATGTGGATGACATTGTGGTCAAAACCAAAGACAGAGCAACTCTCATCCAGGATTTGGCGGAGACGTTTGCGAATCAGCGCAAGATCAACTTGAAGCTAAACCCAGAGAAGTGTGTGTTTGGCGTCCCCTCCGGCAAGCTGCTTGGATACTTTGTGTCCCATAGGGGAATTGAAGCTAATCCCGACAAGATCAAGGCCATTGAGTAGATCCAAGCGCCAAGGAAAGTTAAGGATGTGAGGCGCCTGACGGGATGTGTTGATGCGCTAAGTAGGTTCATCTCCAAGTCTGCCGAGTGTGACCTGCCATTCTTCAAGATTTTGAAGAAGGTAGGTCCTATGAAGTGGACCCCTGAAGCAGACACAACCTTACAAGAGTTGAAGGCCTACCTGTGCTCTGTGCCTACCCTGGTTGCACCCAAACCCCAAAAGTCGTTGTTGCTATACTTAGCGACAACCGACCAAGTGGTCAGTGCAGCCTTGGTAGCGCAGCGAGAAGTAAATGAGAAAGAGAGTGAGCAAAGGCCGGCAGAGCCAGATAAGGATGAGCATAGCAACAAGAACGGCAATGATGACAACCCCAAGGACACAGCAAGGAGGAAAGTGGTGCAGCGCCCAGTGTACTTCGTCAGCTCCTTCTTTCATGGGGCTAGGTCAAGGTACTCTGGCGTGCAAAAGTTGATTCTTGGTCTTATCATGGCCTCAAGGAAACTGCACCACTACTTCCAACACCATGAGATCATGGTTGTTACTCGTTTCCCGTTGCAACGAATACTCCGAAACCCTGAGGCTACTGGCATAATTGTGGAGTGGGCTTTGGAGTTATCTAGCTTTGGTTTGAAGTTTGAGAGCACATCAACCGTCCAGAGCAGGGCATTGCCAGAGTTTATTGCAGAATGGACGCCAACCCCTGATGAGGAAGTGACAGAGACAGTTATCCTGGCAAGGAATTACCCCAAGAATGGATTATGTATTTTGATGGTGCCTTTTACCTACAAGGTGCAGGGGCTGGCGTGCTTCTTGTTTCCCCCTCTGGGGAGCACTTGAATTACATCGTCCAGATGCATTTTGCTCGAGAAGAAGCAACCAACAATACAACAGAGTATGAAGGGCTCCTTGCCGGGATCAGAATCGCAGCAGAATTGGGAATTAAGAAGATGATCATTCTAGGAGATTCATAGATGGTGGTGAGACAAGTTAACAAGGATTACCAGAGTCCATTGATGGAGGCATACATCAAGGAAGTGAGAAAATTAGAGGAGCACTTTGACAGATTGCAAACAGGGAACATACCCCGTGCGGAAAAGAGCATAGATGATCATCTATCAAAGTGTGCTGCGCAGAAGCTTCCTGTGGAACAAGGAACTTTTGTTCTCCGTCTTACTCAGCCCTCCGTATCCCCAGTAGCAATGGCAAGGAAGAGGAGAAAGTTGGATACCAGAAAGCCTCTCCCGGTAGAGCCGTCCACTCCCAGCAGAGACCCTACCGGAAACAACTCCTCGCAGCCTGCCGGACCACCCCCTCCAGCCGGGCCCATGGACCCCTCACATGAGGCTAGTGCTCCCGCAGCAAAGGAGGTGCCGTTAGTCCTTGTTGCCAAGCCACAGGCTCCAACTTGGGCAAGGCACATTGTATGCTTCCTCCAAACCGGAGAGCTTCCCGGCGACCAAGACGAAGCTGAAAAAGTAGCCCGAAGGGCCAGTATGTATCAGTTTGTCGATGACACTCTGTACAGAAGGAGGCCCAACGGTGTGAAATTGAAGTGTGTCTACCGAGAAGAAGGAAAGGAACTGCTGGCTGAAATACACAAAGGAATGTATGGTTCCCACATTGGATCAAGGGCGTTAGTTGGGAAAACATTCTAGCAAGGATTCTATTGGCCCATAGACCTCCAAGATGCTAAGTGTGAAGCCTGCCAGTTCCATTCTGGCAATCGGGGGCTTTGAATTCTTGTTCGTTGCCATCGACAATTTTACAAAGTGGACGGAAGTGACTGCCGTGATAAAGGTGACTGCTTAGTTAGCTGTCAAGTTCTTGAAAGATCTATTGTGTCATTTTAGAGTTCCGGAAAGGATCATCACCGACAATGACACCCAGTTCATGAGCCGCGCCTTCATGGAATATGTTCATGCCCTCGGATGCGAGATCTCATTCTCCTCTGTGGCTCACCCTCGGAGCAATGGACAAGTTGAGAGGGCGAACGCTGAAGTGCTATGCGGACTCAAGATAAGAACTTTTGATACGCTGCAAAAGCACAACAGGCGGTGGATCGAGGTTCTACCGGTAGTTCTCTGGTCCCTCAGAATGACACCAAACCGAGCTACCAGGCAGCCTCCCTTCTCCCTGGTCTACATGGCAGAAGCAGTTATCCCCAAAGAACTCATTTATGGGTCGCCTCGAGTACTTGCTTACGGTGAAATCATGCAAGATCAGCACCGGCGTGATGACGCTATGCTACTCGAGGAGAACCGTCTTCGGGCTGCTACGCGTGTTGCATGCTATCAGCAAGCCCTGCATCGGTATCATAGCGGCAGGGTTCATGCGTGATGTTTTGAGGAAGGTGACTTGTCCTTTGGCACGCTCAGTCCTCCAAGGGTACACACAAGTTGTCACCAAAGTGGGAAGGCCCTTACCGGGCAGTTCGAGTCACCAGACCTGGCGCAGTCTGTCTGGAGACCGGAGATGGCACTTTGTTTCAAAACTCATGGAATATTGAGCATCTCTGCAAGTTCTACTCGTAAGCGCGGGGCTGCCCGGCCCTACCCAGATGCCACCCATTTGTACATCCTTGCCTTAGCTGCATGTAACCCCTTATACAAAGCCGGGGCGATGACCCCGTGCAAGAGAAAATAAAGAAGCATTGTAGGGGGCCCACAACCTAGATTGCATGCATGCATGAGCATTCCAGATAACTGCATAAGCATTTTCATGAGCATCTGCATATGCATATAGATAGGATCGCATCCTGCATTCATTCTCATCTACATGAAGCTGCAGGTTCTTATCATGGACTTGGCTTCAACAAGGAGTTGAGAAGATTGCCCGGCACTGCAATCCCCGGCAAGCCAAACAAAAAAGTTCTACCTCTTGTCCATTCGTGTTCTATAAGCTATAACTTATGCATTAGAAAACCTCGCCGCTCTTTTTTAGACTTAGGTGTTCCCATTCCTGACTCGAACGTTGCTTCGGTCAGAATGGTCGCTGTGGCCTTTGATAAAAAAGAGTTGGCGGGGGGCTGGCTCCTTTGTCTGTAACCCGGCAGATATGGCTCTCCGGTAGAAAAAAGGGTGGCGTCAAGATATCCAGTTGGGACAAACTCATTTATTTACACCAAAGATGCATCTCACCTCTGCATGGACATATACATGCGCGGGTCCCCGACAAGGTTCATCTTTTTCATTAGCATGATGATACAAGTACAAGCATTACAGAACACAAGCATGGACACGAGAGATTACATTATTTGAACTACAATTTGGCTAGTGCCTATAGATTTAAGATTGAAAAAATATAAGTACCCTGTAATCCATTTTCTTGTCCCTCTCCTCCCAAGTGTGGGAGTTCTGGACTAGGGGGTCCTCGGGCGTCCGGTTTATTTGATATGGGCCAAACTGATGGGCCGTCAAGATACAAGATAGAAGATCACCTCTCGTGTTTGGTAGGGACTCTAGTATATGTGGAGGGCAAGTTTAGATGTTTGGATATGTTATTTCCTTTCTACTAAAACCGACTTTGTACAACCCTAAGCCCTCCGATATCTATATAAACCGGAGGGTTAGATCGGAGGAAGGATCACAACATTTCTTAGCTAGCCAAACTAGGGTTAGCCAATACGATCTCGTGGTAGATCAACTCTTGTAACCCCTATGCCCTTCGAATATAATCAAGCAGGAGTAGGGTTTTACCTCCGTTAAGAGGGCCCGAACTTGGGTAAACACTGTGACCTTTTGATCATAGTTACCACCGATCCTGAGACATATAGCTTGGCCCCCCTACCCGAGATCTGCCGGTTTTGATACCGACACCAGGCACAACAGGTGAAGGCAAAGAGGACAAGGGAGGGGCATCGGGGAATGCATCAATCGAGAGAATGATGGAGGCAACCCATCGACCACTGCCACTAGGGCCAGCAGGGCGCGCCAAGGCTAACGGAGCTGCAGCCCGAGAGGAAGGTTGCGGGAGCCCAACTAGAAGACTGCTGGAAGAGCCCGAGAGCCCCATCCCCACCTCTGCATCCAACTCCCCTCCGACAAGCTATGGGCACGAGCGAAGGTCTTCCAACCATGGCAGAGGTACATGACGTGAGGAGCGGGGAAGTCGACGTCAACCCACATGCCGCCGTTCCCACAACCCCTCATGTGCAGCCTCAAGGCGTGCGGTGGATCAAGCTCCATTACACGGCCGAATGGGGTAGGAAGACAAAGATGGACGCACTGAGGCGTGTACAATCTGATGAAGAATTCGAGCTGATCTCCAGCATGGCCTTCCATCAGGGGAGGGGCCACCAGCGGAGGCGCAATCGGAGCGTCGTCCCGTCCTCCTCTTCCTCGAGTGCCATGGCGACTTCGGCCCCGCCCCCTCCCTCCTCTCACGATGGGCTCCGTTGCCGCGAGCTCCGGAGGAGGAGGGATGCGTTGTCGACCAGAAGCCATCGTCACCGCCGTTGGGGCACCAGCACGCCCTCGCCCTCTAACCATGACGAGCGGAGGGAGACTACAAAGAAAGAAGAAGAAGGAGGTGCGTATGGAAGGGCACCATCCCTACCCCCTTTTTATAGAAGGGCAGGGCCGGGGGCTGGCCTCTCACCCCAAGGGCGGCCTCCCCACTCATCCAATACGACATCCAGAGGCGCAGGGAATCAGGGCCGACCCGCTGCTCCAACCAGTGATGCCTAATTTCTCGTCGCGGCACTAACACTCGTGCCCTCCGTGTCCACCACTTACCCTTCCCGAGGCATGAAGGAAACATGGTGGACAAGCCCGAAGCGTAAAAGCAAGTCGGATGGCCGTTTCCATCCCGTGATCATGGCGTGCAAGCGTTATGCAGGCCACGATCCAAGCTTTCTTCCTAACGTCATGCATGACCCGCGGGGAAATCAGAAACTGGCCCAAAATCAAGACTAAGGAAGAAGTAAAGAAGATCTCAAGAGACCAGCCTCTTCAGTAGCACTACCTGTGCACTTGTTAGGCCCTACACTGATGACGCTCAGGAGCGCGTTCGATGCAGGCCCGGGGGCTTCTGTCGGTGCAACAGACCCTGGGCCTGTTGCAGTGACTGTGCATAGACGCAAGATCGAAATTGAAGCCTGGGATCAAGATGAACAAAGAGCCAAGAGGTTCGGAGAACCGACAAGCAGATCAGAGGGGCCAAGACCAAGACCAAGCCAGAGAAGCAGAATATGATCAAGGAAGAAGCCTCCATTGCCGGGCAGGCGACCCCGGCAAGGGTAAAGGCCACCCCCATAAGAAGAAGGCCGAGGCATCCCGACAGGGCCTGCCGGGACTCACGGAGGCCAGATCACTTCACCGACCGCTCCACCACGACCCATGTTGTCAATTAGGGCAGTGTCAAGCCGCAGAGTGGTTCAGTGGCTGCTGAGGGAGTCCTGGACTAAGGGGTCCTCGGGCATCCGATCTATTGGATATGGGCCGGACTAATGGGTCGTCAAGATACAAGGAAGAAGACCACCACTCGTGTCCGGTTGGGGCTCCCGTATACATGGATGGCAAGTTTAGGTGTTCCGATATACTATTTCCTTCTGTTAAACTGACTTTGTACAACCCTAAGCCCCTCCTGTATCTATACAAACTAGAGGGTTAGATCGAAGGCAAGATCACAACATTGACAGGCTAGACGATCTAGGGTCTAGCCATTATGATCTCGAGGTAGATCAACTCTTGTAACCCGCATATCCATCGAGTATAATCAAGCAGGAGTAGGGTTTTACCTCCATTAAGAGGACCCGAACCTGGGTAAACACTGTGTCCTTTTGATCATTGTTACCATCAATCCTCAGACATACAACTTGGCCCCCCTACCCGAGAACCGCCAGTTTTGACACTGACATTGGTGCTTTCATTGAGAGCTCCGCTGTATCGTCAATAGAAGGATTGATGGCATGCCTCTTCATCAACGATGTGCTGCTCCGGGGAAACCTTTCTCCCCGAAGATGTCTTTGTGTTTGGTGGCTTCGTGCTTCATGCCAACTCGATCGGCTGCCTCAAGCAGGTCGATAGTTACACCCCCGGCCACCAGATCAGGTTTGGAAACCTGAATTGCATCACCGATATCCGAGGAGATCTGGTCTTCGAGGGGTTCGCGGCCCCAGTTGCCACCCCTTGCCCCCATGAAGGAAACTCTTCAGATCCACTCTTAGAACCTGTCCAAGGGTTGACACTCACACCCGCCTCGGCCAGATCCGGAGCGGGTAGTGACGTTCGAGGACGGGCGGATCACCCCCGCCGGACTCTCTTGTACCATGGAACTCTCGACCGGAGACCCAGATGCAGTTTTGGACTCGCCTCTGGACGATAGCTCAGAACTATCAAAGTCTGCGTCGATCGGGCCAGATCAGGTGTCTATCGCTGAACTCAGCCTATAGATCCGTGGACTCACACCCAGATTTCACACTTAGACGAAGCGCCGGGCTTAATGTGACCCCTCACCATTATAGAAAGCTTGCCTCCGAACTGCACCTAGTACAGGTTGGAGGCAGAGGGCAGGGAATTTTATGACCCGCCCACCACCGACTTAATAGCTACTGTCGAGGATTTAACTGACATGCTAGACTATGTGTCCGAAGACATTGACGGTAAGGACGATGATGCCGACGCCGAATCGAGCCAAGTCCCACCCATCATGGGGCGTTGGATGGCCAGTTCAATCTATGGCGTATACATGGTGGACACTCCTGATAAAAAGGACGACGAGGATAATCAGAACCCCGATGAGGACAAGCCCGTCGATAAACCACCAAAGCGACAATGTCAGCAGCGCCGCTCACGATCGCGTCGGGCGAAGGATAGTAATACCGGCACCGGAGACAATGAGACTCTGGATGATGCCGAAGATCCCAAACACCCTGTCAAGCGCACATCCGAAGAGGATGAGAGGGAAGAGGGTCAGTATAGCCCCAAACACGCTGATCATGAAGATTCAGAAGACAACAAGTATATGGCAGTGTCCAAAGAGGATGTTAGCCTGGGTGACGAAGACTTTATCATCCCAGAGGAACTCCTCGAACAAGAAGCTTCAAGCGACAGGTCATCAGTACAACACTGAGCCTGAAAAAGAAAAAGACACAGCTTAAAGGTGAACATGATACGCTCAATGAAAGGTGGACCAAGGTCCTGGCCGCCGAGGAGTACGACCACGAGCGACCTAAAAAACTTACCCCTAGCGCAAACTGCTACCACAATTCGATGACGAAGCCCTCGAGCCAGTACCGTCGAAATACAATCAGGTAGATCAACTAGACCAACCACCACGTGGAAGGGATAAACTGGCATATCAAGCCGAATACCATCCTGCATCCCCTCGCCGAAGAGGCAACAAGACAGCGGCTGCGGGTTACACATATGACTTGCAATGGGACTTGGCCAATAAAGCCGGTCAGACCAGATCGATCTATGGATCACGAGGCTGTGCCCCGGCACGAAACAACGGCTATGAAGCCCGGCGTGACGACCATTACTATACTCTGGATCAAAACCGAACTCAGATGTCAACCGACCTCCAACGAGATATTTCACGATATAGAGGGGCCACACACTATTTTAAGCTTTACGGATGAGGTAATGCAGCACCAGTTTCTGGAAGGGTTTAAACCGGTAAACAACAAACATTACGACGGGACGATGGGTCCAGCCGTCTGGATTGAAGATTTTCTTCTCCACATTCACATGGCTCGAGGAGATGATATCCACGCCATTAAATATCTTCCTCTAAAGCTGAAAGGACTAGCACGACACTAGCTGAACATCCTGCCAGAAAACTCCATTGGAACATGGGAAGATTTGGAAGATGCTTTTCGGGCCAACTTTCAGGGCACTTATGTCCGGCCACCGGATGCTGACGACTTGAGTCACATAATCTAGCAACCAGGCGAATCGGCTCACAAGCTTTGGAATCGGTTCCTCATTAAAAAGAACCAAATCATGGACTGTTCGGATGCCGAAGCTTTAGAGGCCTTCAAACACAGCGTTCGGGACGAATGGCTCACCCGACACCTCGGGTAGGAGAAGCCGAAGACCATGGCAGCCTTAACTGCACTTATGACCCACTTATGTGCGGGTGAAGATAGCTGGTTGGCTCGTAGAAGCAATAGCTCGGGCGACCCCGGCACTTCTGAGGCCAGGGATGGAAATGGTAAACCTCGCCACAATAAAAACAAGCGTCGGAGCAACAATGACGACGCAGATGATATGGCAGTCAATGCTGGATTTAGTGGTTCTAAATCCGATCAGCGGAACAAACCTTTCAAAGGCAACTGGGACGGTCCATCCAGCTTGGATAAAATCCTTGAGAGGCCCTGCCAGATTCATGGCACACCCGATAAGACTGCTAACCGCACCAACAGGAATTGTTGGGTTTTCAAACAGGCCGGTAAGATAAATACTGAACACAAGGGAAATGGACCTCCAAGTGAGGACGATGATGAGCCCCGTCAGCCGAACACCTGGGGCCAAAAGCAGTTTCCCCTCGAGGTGAAAACAGTGAACATGATATATGTCATTGACATTCCCAAAAGGGAGCTTAAGCTCACACTAAGGGACGTCTACGCTGTAGTGCCCGTCTCCCCAAAATTAAACCCATGGTCAGCCGTCCGACCACTTTTGATTGCAGGGATCACCCAACCAGTATCTGTCACGGGGGTTCGGCCACACTGGTACTCGATCCAATTATAGACAGATACCATCTCACTAGAGTCCTTATGTAAGGGGGCATCAGTCTCAAATTGATTTATCAGACACTGTCTACAAGATGGGCATTGACCCATCAAGAATCAAGGCTAGTAACACTACCTTTAAAGGTGTGATACAGGGCGTGGAGGCCCGCTACACGGGCTCACTGACACCGGAGGTAGTATTCGGCTCCCCAAACAACTTTCGTAGTGAAGAATTAATCTTCGACATTGCCCCTTTCCACAGTGGCTATCACACACTGCTCGGACGAACTGCTTTCGCCCGCTTTAATGCAGTCCCACACTATGCTTATCTGAAGTTAAGATGCCTGGACCCTGTGGCATTATTACAGTCAATGGAAATATGGAGTGCTCCCTCCGTACTGGAGAACACACCGCGGCCCAAGCAACCGAGGTGTATGGCGGTCTTATCAAGCTGAACAATACGTCGGACATTAAAGCCAACAACATCTCTAAACAAGTATGGTCTGTGCATCACTGCGATAGCTCGACGGATCCGGACGTTGATTAGCAGTTCGGCCTCCACCGACTGCCCCATAAGGTTGCGGCTTACGTACCGTGCGTACATAAGTACACACTCAAAATACCTTGGGCAGCACCAGAGGCACACTGCGGAACAAGTCCATAGTATGACTTGACCCTATTCGGACTGCATACATATTTTTTCACTACAAGTTCATTAAGAGCCCTATTTGTTGTATGGTTGTATCAAGGATCCTTTCAAGGCTAGTGTTTCCCAACCATCAAATACTCATATCAAAGGACTTATTACTAACGAGAAACGGCGCAGACGTGCGGCAGGGCATCACTGCAGTTTTTGAACTATTATTTTTAGGCCCTGTGTTAGACTTTCCCTTATGTAATTTGTTTAGGCATGTAACATGACCTTAATATTAATGGCATTGTCTGTCGAAACACACCTCGACGTATTGATAAGGATATAAAGGAAGCAGATGATCACCACCTTTGTGTTGGGTTCTTATAATATCTCGTCATCAGTATGCCCTCCTTGCTTTCGATTGACATACGCATTTCGGCACGACCTTTACACCAGGGGCTGTATTCGTCCTCGCAAACTCTCAAGTCCTACTACCTCTAGGGAATTCTTCGGTATCCCGGATATTGCACTATATGCATCGTCTCTGAATCATGTCTTTGGTCTATAGTTGGGTTGCCCCGGCTCCTGTGTTTGCCACCTTACGTTATGCAAGTTCAGCTAAGGTAGTAAAGGGAGAACTACTACGATTGTATTTCTGGTTCGTGCAGTTAAGTACCTCGGTAGAGAAAGCCGAAAACTAACTGTCATGATATGCGAGAGCGGGTTAGCGGTCCAGTGACTTAGTGTTATACTACAAATTGTTCGCGATTTATGCCATGTTATACGAGGGGCTGTGCTTCGACCAACCGCGTTGCAAAGGCGTCGTACTCCAGACTGCCGTTCACGCAACAAGGGGCTAGTACCTAGCCCCACCAATGGACTCTTATGGCTACGTGAAAGTGATAAAGCCGCATAGTCTGATGTTGTATTTCGGGTTCTGGCAAAACCCTTGAGGTTCGAACACTAGGGTGCGCAGGAAGATTTCCCCCTATTGAATCTCTCTCTCAGCCTTGCGGCAATCACTAAGCTTAGCTCGATGAACTCACAACACAAGAGACACAAGGTTTATACAGGTTCGGGCCACCGTTGTGGTATAATACCCTACTCCTGCGTGGTGGTGGTGGATTGCCTCTTGGGCTGGTGATGAACAGTACAAGGGAAGAACAACCTCTTGAGGAAAAGTGTTCTTGTGCTTGGTGGGTTGCTCTGGGAGGAATTGATCTGTCCCCCCTATTGTGGTGGCTAGTCCTATTTATAGAGGCCCTGGTCCTCTCCCCAAATATAAAGCGGGAAGGGATCCAACAACGGCCAATTTGAAAGGGGACAGCTAGTACAAGCTATCCTAACTAAAGGTGGTCTTCGCCTGTCAAAGGCGCTGGTTGTGACGCCGTGCTGGGCTCCACGATGACCTTTGTCCTGCCATCTTGGTCTTGGTCTTGTTGCACCGATATGGAAACCTTTGCCTGATGCCTCGGTACTCCGCGCCTGCACTTGCCCCCTAAGCACCAAAGGGGAAACGAGGACACTGCACGTGTCAGTGCCCGCCTGGCCTTGGTCGTCATGGCTTGCGTCATGGGAACCTCATGAGGTACCCCTTTCCTTGATCTCTCCGCCCCTCGCGAGCCTGCCTGGTGAGGCCTTGTGTCGTCCGTCTGGCGAGGCTAGGCCCCCCGCGAGGGTCTTGAGTGTTGGTTGACAAAGATGGGCCGTACTAGGCCACTGGTGGAGCCACGCCGCGGGCCACAGGCAGGCATGTCTGGGGACCCCCATTCCTAGAACATCGATAGTAGCCCCCGGGCCCAAGGCGCGCTCGGACATGGCTTAGCGGCGAAGCCAAAGGGCAAGTGCGGAGCGCCGCGGGCCCTAACAGCTTGCGGCCTTGGTCGACATGTTGTGACTGCTTGGACATGGGCGTCTCCGCTTCCCCGCGCCGCCCCAGTATCCGCCTAGCTAGGCGGCCACGACACCCTACACAGTTATTTCCTCCTTGCAGGCGGCGTGTTCACTATCCTTCCTTCTTCCTCGAGCCTCTACCTCTACTTCCAATCTGACTCTAGCTCTGTCCCCTCCATTGCCATGGCGCCGACTAGCACAGAGAAAGGGAAGAAGCCTCTGCTCTCAGCCAATCCACCCCTGGCAATCGAGCCCGCCGTTGGCCAATCACAGGTGCTCAACCAGGAGGCCATGGGCAAGGTCTGCCCTACGCTCGCTTCCAGCTTCAACGAGTGGGGAGGGACGGTGGCTTGGCCTACGTCTCGGGCCTCCATTGACAGGACAACCACTGAGGTTTGATTCTTCGTTGACGCCTTGTGGGCTGGCCTGGTTCCCCCCTTCTCCGCCTTCTTCAACGCAGTGCTTTCCCATTACCAAATTCACATGCTGCATCTTGATCCCCAATCCGTTGCCCTTCTTGCCCTCTTCACCTTTGTTTGCATGGCCATGGTGGGCATTCCTCCTTCTGTTGCCTTCTTGCACCATTTCTTCTCGCTGCATCTGACTGACCCCTCCCAGTGCTCGGGGTGCCCGAGCTTCCCGGTTGTTGCAGAGACGGCCGCCTCGAGGATTGATTTTGATCTCTCCCCATCCATGAGCGGGTCCCGATCACGGTGGGTGAACGTGGATGTCGAAGTGCTCAGCCCCCTGCTCTCGCCTCCGTCGTCGCACGCCATCCCCAACTCCAGCTGGGGCCATGAGAGGCTCGCGAGCTCTCGCCTCTCTTTCGTCTGGCTCAGGTTGAAGATGTTGAGAGACCTTGGCGTGATTGCGCCCCAGGTGGTGAAGGAGTTCCTCCAGCGTTGCATTGCCCCTCTCCAGCGCCATGCCCGGCCGATGTGGGCCCTGACCGGTGACCAGGATCACATGAGGCTTCAGGAGTCGGGGCTCTCGCCCGAAGCGCAGAGGACTGTGCTTGAAGTCTTGACTGGCAACCCCTCGCCAGGTGATATGCCGCAAGGGGGTTGTCTCTTGTATCTCTGCTCGAACAGGGATAAGTTCGCGGGGCAGATGCCTTCCTTTGATGAATGGGGGCTGCGCCCGATTGGCCTTGTGGGGCCTCGCGAGAATCCTGACGTCGTGGCTTCCCTCCTTGCCGCCAGCACTGATCTTTCCCCAAGAGTGGATGCAGGGAGGCAAACATCACTTGAGTCCAGAGGCACGGGTGTCGAGGTGCCGATGCCGCTTGAGGTTCCCGAGGTGCCATCCTCCGGAACCCGTGAGGCTCGCCCTGGGGCGGTCGCTGAGGGGGTGATGCAGTCTATGGCTGTAGAGGCTGGAGCTCTTGAGACCTCGGCAAGCCAGCATGAGGGCGGGCCTGATTGCTCTTCCCAGCTTGGCGCTCCTGAGGTCGACCACCTGGGTGCTTCTGCAGCCGCCTCCAGTGCTGGCCCCCACGTCCAACACCTAGGTCGGTTCCGCGTGGACTTCACCGTGCTCCGCAAGAGGAAGGAGTCTTCGAGCTGAAGTGGTGGCACCATCCGGCCGTTGAAACATACAAAGTACATCGCCATAGACGAGTAAGTACCTTATCCTTGTAATTCCCCAATCGCTGCTTCCCCTCCTGACTGTGGCTCTTCAGGACTCCTCCTGCCAGGCCCGCGGAGTCTTACGAGAAGCAACCTCCTCTGGCATTGCCTTCATCGCTAGGTTTGAGCGTCCCAAGCCTGCATGCCGCCCCTGGCACGGGGCCAGCCGGAGAAGCAAGCCTGCCTGCAAGGTGCCTTGAGCCTGTGCCCTTGCCGCCTTTCCTTCACAACCTTGCTTGGAACATGGCCAGCCTTCCCAGGGCTCCTCCTCTTGTCGTGGACGGTAGCTGGTTGGCATCAATCCTGGGCTCCTCTTCAAGTTGTGAGACTGCGCTGGTCCGGGTCCCTTGCGGGGCCTGGCTAGCGACCATGGGGGCGCAACCCCCAGCCCCCTGCCGAGAGGGGGCGAACCGCCTCGGATCCCGCCAACAGCGCTTGCGGTGGGGGATGACATCAACCGCGCGCCCAAGTTTGCATGCGAACGAAGCGTCGTCCTCCACGAGTTCTTCCAAAAGGCGATGGACGTGATGGGCCAACTTGGTGGAGAGCTTGCGGACATAGACGCGCGCCTTGAAGCCGAGAGCCTACAGCTGATCGAGGAGCGGCATAAACTGAAGGTGGCCATCAACCTCGCGCGCCAGCAGCGCGAGCTTGACAATGCAAAGGCCGAGGCGTCCCTTGCGACCTCGCGAGAGGCCTGCTCCCGAGCTTTGGAGGAGGCCCGGGAAGCAGATCGTCGTTGCGAGATTGCAGAGAAGCGCACGTGGGAGCTCCAAGCCTGGAGCACTTCCTGGGAGCAGCACGTGGAGTTGCGCCAATCCGCCCTTGCATCGCTGAGGGGGACGCCTATGAAGGAGGAGGAGGTCCTGATGCGTGAGGAAGTGTTGACGCTAGAGGCTGCCGAGCGCAGTCTTGAGCTTGAGCGGTTGGAGTCGAGGGAGCGCCAGGTTGCCGAAGTGGAGGATGTCGTTGGCATGCGAGGCCCGAGTCCAGGAAGAGGTCGACCGCTGCATGGCCGAGGTTCGCGTGGATCTTGCGAGTAGGTATGACCTGAAGCTGAAGCTGGTTGAAACCGAGGTTGCGGGTAGGACTGCTGCCCTCAGGTCCAGGCTAACCGAAGAGGAACGGCGTGCGGAGGCCTCCGCAGCCGCCCTGGTCTCAGCGCATACCTAGCTGGCCTCCCCCCGTGTCGAGCTGCTTCCTCTTCAGTAGCGGGTTGCCGACACCGAGTCCATCGCGCAGCAGAACAGGGAGGAAGTGCTTCAACGGTGGACGTTGGAGCACGTGCACGGACCCATGCTCCAGGACCTCAGGAACAGGGCCAACGCGGCCCTGGGCAACATCTGTAATGAGAATGCCCCGTATCCCCACGCAACCGACTATGCCAGTCATTTCCGCTTCTTTACAGACGTGGTGACGTGCCTGGAGAACCGCTCCGAGAGAGCTCACCAGCTTGTTGAGGAGAGGAGCCGCTGCCTGCTCGGGCGCGAATTTTCCCGCGTCTTCAACCACCTTCAGAACACCTATCCCGATTTTGACTTTGACGCCGCCATCGCCCCAGTGCCCGAGGCCATCCGGGGCAACCTGGCGCGGTGAGTGGAGGATAACGTGGATGCGCTTGTTAGGGCCTTTGCTTCTGACGACGACGGGGTGGTAGTTGCAGCAGAAGAAGGCGACGTGGTCGATGATGGTGAAGACGGCGCCGGTGATGGTGATGGCGATGCCAGTAACAGCGACAGCGGCACTAGCGATGCATCTAGAGGCGACCCAGGGGACACGGTGAGCGATATGTCTGACTGATCCCATGTGTCTCTACTGTTTATCCTGCATACAGAAGCTCGGGCGCGGCCCCAAAGGTTGTAAGCGCATTTCGGAAGGGGATGCCCCTCATGTAAAAAGATTTCCATTTCTATGTTTTTAGGGCCAAGCTGAATATATGCTTCTAGGAGCCTACGGGCTGTGCGGCGAGCTAGTTGTTGTAATTTACCGGCTCGTGAGGTCGTGAGTTTCCGAGGATCCCCTGAGGGACCTGCCGACCCGGTCAAGAGGGCCTCGCGAGAGCAAGTTCCGGCCGTAGTATGGCATGCATACAGCATATGTGCGCTTCGCCCAGCCCCGCCCGCGAGGGGCTCGCGGGGGGGGAGGCAGTCGGTGCAAAATTCAAATTTAGGCAAGAACCAGAACGCAAGAAATCACACGAACGAGAAAAGTCACCCTCCCCGCATACACAAATGAAAATTCAACTTCAATTTAAATCCGAAGCAAGGAAGCACGACTACAAAAAGGGAGTCATAAAGCAAATAGCTGCGTCCAGCGCCTTGTCTAGTCTTCATGTCTTCTCACCAGCGCGGAGCTAAGTGCTGCCACTGGGTGTGGGAGGGAGCCCCCGAGGCCCGAGGGCGGCGCTCCTGAGGCTCTGGTGCGTGTACATCCCCACTCATTATTACGTGAGAGTGTCATAGGAGGCGAGCTTCACAGGCACTGGGCCTTCTTCACAGCCACCGGACCTTGCTTCATATCGCCAGACGGGGGCCCCGTCTTGCGCCACCCTCGACCACCATTAGCGGTGACCCAAAACCAGGACGACGCCAAAGGGGCAAAGGGGACGGCAGCGGTGCCCTCAGAACGAGCTTGGCTTCTAGCGTCTCTTCTTCCCATCCTGGCCCGAGGAATGAGCCAGGGTCGTCTTCCAGTGCGTACTCCCATTCCACCATGCGGGGCACATAAGCCTCCGAAGCTGCCACCTCGAAGACTTCGCCATAGTGCACCACACTCCATGTCGCTCGGTCTAGCGTGCCGTCTTGAGGATGGTAGGGAAGCGGCCCGCCCGAGCCATAGGCGGCAGCGCGCATGCCCTCATTCACCGATGGTGGTGTGGGTGCGGCCTGGCGTCTGGCGCTGACGGTTGAGCTGGTGTTGATGAAGCCTTGGGGTGTGCTTGGGGGCACGCGGGCGTGGAGAGGTCCGTCGTGTGGTGCGGCCGAGACCAGTGGTGCGAGCTTTAAGTAGAAGGGCGGTGCCCCAGAGGCCGTGACGTCCAGGAGCTCGGCAACGCACTCTAGCAACGCATCCTGATCGCTCTCCATCAACCTGCACTGCAGCAGCTCCCCAGCCACAGTGAGTGTGGCTCTCATGTTTGCTTGCTCCCGTCGGGTGTGTGGCGCCATGGCCGCGGCGTGGCTTGAGGCCCTTGCGGCTGCCCGCACCTGCCGCGGAGTAAGGGCGGGCGGTGTGTGACCGCACTGCCCGGTCCCCGCGGCAATCTGCGGTGCGCGAGCTGCCTAGGGCGTGGGGTTGGGGTCTTCTTGGGCAGGCGGAGTGGCCTGGGCTGGCTAGGCTGACCAGCGGTCGACGCCAGTCATTGGGTCGCCAGTCATTGGACTCGCGGAGTGACGGCGGGCTGACTGTCAGAAGGAAAGCTCCTGCGCACCCCTACCTGGCGCGCCAAATGTCAGATTTTGGGTTCCGGAAAAATCCTTGAGGTTCGAACACTGGGGTGCGCACGAAGATTTCCCCCTATCGTATCTCGCTCTCAGCCTCGCCGCGATCCCTAAGCTTAGCTCGATGAACTCACAAGACAAGAGACACAAGGTTTATATAGGTTCAGGCCACCATTGTGGTGAAATACCCTACTCCTGTGTGGTGGTGGTGAATTGCCTCTAGGGCTGGTGATGAACAGTACAAGGGAAGAACAGCCTCCTTAGGAGAGGTGTTCTTGTGCTTGGTGGGTTGCTCGGGCAGGAATTGATCTGTCCCCCCCTACTATGGTGGCTAGTCCTATTTATAGAGGCCCTGGTCCTCTCCCCAAATATTGAACGGGAAGGGATCCAACAACGGCCAATTTGAAACGGGACAACTAGTAAAAGCTATCCTGACTAAAGGTGGTCTTCGCCTGTCAAAGGCGCTTGTGGTCACGCCGTCTTGGGCTCCACGCTGACCTCCGTCCTGCCGTCCCGCTGGTCTTGGTCTTGTTGCACGGATATGGAAACCTTTGCATGTTGCCTCGGTACTCCGCGCCTGCGCTTGCCCCCTTATCACCAAAGGGGAAACGAGGACACTGCACGCGCTGGCGCCCGCCTGGCCTTGGTTGTCATGGCTTGCATCATGGGAACCTCAAGAGGTACCCCTTGCCTTGGTCTCTCCGCCCCCTCGCGAGCCTGCCTGGTGAGGCCGCTCCTGAGGAGGCCTTGTGTCGTCCGCCTCGTGAGGCTTGGCCCCCTGCGAGGGTCTTGAGTGCTGGTTGACGAAGACGGGCCGTACTGGGCCACTAGTGGAGCCATGCTGCGGGCCACAGGCAGGCAAGTCTGCGGACCCCCGTTCCCAGAATGCCAACAACTGATTGCCTTGTTCATCTAGCAAGACGCCTCCTATATAGGACCAAGACGTTGGATAAAGTGCGGACATGTGTTACCGAACACCCCAGTACTATTTACATGGGGGCAGAAGCCGATGACTGGTAAACTTTCAAACTTACAAAATAAATGGCCAAGAACGAGGATAAACTAGTAATATCATAAAGTGCAAGCATAAATATTTCACATTATGAGTTCATTACACGGCTTTTACAAACCGGACTCCACTACTCAAATATGATATCCTTCGAGCATTGACCCTCTTCAATGCGGGCTCCCTCAAGGACCTCGCTGAAGTACTTCTCCGACCGCCAGTGATCCTTGCCTTCATGTGGCCCTGCGGTGGGAATTTTGGTGGCCTTCATCTTCACCCATTGTACCTTGACTCAGGTGAAGGCCATCTGGGCTCCTTCTATGAATGCCGACCACTTGATGGCGTTGATCCAAGGATGCGTGTCGACCAGATGCTTCACAAGTCCAAAGTAGCTGCAGGGCATGGGCTCGGCTGGCCAAAGACGGACTATTATGTCCTTCATGGCTAGTTCGGCCACCCTATGCAGCTTCATCAGCTGCTTCAGCTGATTGCTGGGGGCACCGGATACTCTAGCGCAAAGTACCGCGACCAGAATAGCTTCTCCATTGAGCTCCCCTCTTCGGTGCAGAAGAACTCGGTAGCGTCAGTAATACACCTTGGCAGATCCGCAAATGCGCGTGGAGAACTCCAAACTCGGGTCAGCAAGATATATCTCTTACTTGTAAATTTACTCTGCATGAGAAAGGCCTTACCAGCCACTATCTATCTCGCCTCCTGGATCTCTTTGGCGAGTACCATGGGTTGCAACCTAGGCTTCTTTCACGCTCTCAAGATATTTGGTGAGCTCGGAGGCTTGTTTCAAACTCTTCTGCTCCAAGGACTCGCACTTGGCAATGGCGTACTTGAGCTCCTATTCGACCTCCCCCACCCGCGCCTCATGTCCTCGGCTGGTGGTTCGCTCCACCTCCAACTCCTTGGCCGCTTTATCAGTGGCCGCCTTGCTCACCTCCACCTCTTTTTTGGCTTGGGCGAGGGCACTCTGGGGGGATTCGACCTCGGCTGCGCCAACTATGAGTATAATCATAAAACTCAGTAAAACTTACAAATTAGCGCACATATTACTTCGGGTATATACAAGTGCCGCATACCTTGTGTTTCGTCATACCGCTTTTTGACGCGATCGAGCTCCTCATCGACTAGCCGAAGCTTCCGATTGAGCTCGGAAACCTCTGCGGTTTGGGCAGTAGCCGCCAGCATAGATGCTTGTCCAACAAGATAGTATGATACATTATCATCTTGTTTTTGATCCTCTATCTGGATTGTTCTAATCCAGATAGATTCTCAGGGGTTATTGTCTATACATGGGTTCAACCTTACATATATAAAAAACATGTAAGAGAATTGCATTGCATACCTCAAAGCCCATCAGTAGGCTGTTGAACGCTTCGGTCAGTCCGCTCTTTGTGGACCGAACCTTCTCCATAACCGCAGCCATCAGGGTGTGGTGCTCCTCCATGATGGAAGCACGTTGCAGTGCTTCCTCCAGAGTATGAGCGGCCTCTGGATTAATCGAGGCCGCCGATGGAGCTGCTGCTCCTCCCCCCTCTACCCAAAGGGGGTGTTGGTACGAACCCGAAGCCACATTGGTCTCTAGGACGGTGTTCGGTGAGGGCCCGAGCTGTTGAGGCCCCCCACCATCAGTGGTCATGGGGGTCGCCGTGCCCCGCTCTCCGGTATCCGAGGTGTTACCCTCGGGCGCCTTCTGAATGGCCTCGTCCGCCCCTCCTCGGCTAGGAGAGGTCCTTTGGGACGACACCTCGGTGTCCTCCATGGCAGGGGGGAGAAGGCTCGCGATAGTCCGTCGCTCTCCGCCTCTACCGGCGGCAGAGAGTTCCCTGACAAAGACGAGCAAGTAGGGATATCGCATGGAGGGCTGAAATATAGGCAAATATACAATTTATACAGATGTGAGAAAGTTGTCGTGGAATTGTCACGGCAGATGTCCTCTTGCAAGGACTTAGTCGTAGGGCCATCGCAACTAGGAAGCTTGAAGGGGTTAGTTGGGACAAAGGACACGAGAGAGTTATACTAGTTCGGCCCCTTACGGTGAAGGTAAGGCCTACGTCTAGTTGGGTTGGTATTGATTGATGTTTCGATGACCAGGGAGCGAGATATGCTATGCCCGGCTCTCGATGAGTTGTTTCTTGCCCTAAGCCGCCAGCGGGTCGTCCCCTTATATACACGGGTGGACGCCCTGCGGCCTATGGAGTTCCGGCCGGCTCATAGAGAGTGTCCGGCTCGGTGACTGGTTAAGTCTACCTTATGCTACCACTATGGGCCTTAAGCCACCTGTGGGCCTTAAACCCTATATTGAACCACCATCTTCATGCTTGGTCTTGGGCTTCTTCTGATGAGTCTTCTTTGCGTAACCCGGCCCCTCCTGGGCGGCTTACACAAATAGTTATATCCCCAACATTAGCCCCAGTTGTTATGAACCGGTTCATAACAATCTTAAAATACCTTAAAAAATAAGCCATCAGTCTTCTGTCTGTGCAAAGGGTTTAAGCCGCCATGACGTCATCTTCTGGATCCATGTTAACCCGCCATGACATCATCTTTACTTAAATTCATTCTTTATTCTACTGTATCCCCCAACGAATCTTTGCTTTTACTGACCGTTCCGAAAATCGAGGCGTCAGGGCCGCTGGATATTAATGTTTATCTCCTCATTTATCGCACCGTCTCAGTCAGCCCTTCCTTATAAATAGGCACGACCTAGGTCTTTCCCATTCTCCCCCTTCGGTCGTCTTCTTCCTTTCACTGTTTCTCTGTCGCTCGACCTCCGCCACCACCATCGTCGCAGATCTCCTCGTCCTCGTCAACTCAGGCCGCTGCATCAACCTGATTTGACCAGAAAACCGTGACGAACCTCTGCAGCAACTCTGCACCTGTGAGTTTCCTCTTTCTTGTTCCTCAGATCCGCATTAGGACTTCGAGTTCCTCAGTGTTCTTCACTGTTCGTTAAGAACCCCTCATAGATTTCATCTCCACCGCCGTTTTTTGATCTTTAAGATGGTATAAAAACTGACGCGGTAGTTATTTCGCACCCATTTCGAATGCAAGTAGTCCCTTTCCGTCGCACAGAGGCCCCGTTCGAGCCCTTGAGCTTAATCTATGCCAGTCCTAGGTCTAGAAATTTTTCTTTTCAGAACAACTGTTTGATCCAAAATAATAGTCGCAACTTGTGAAACCTGTTTGTTCCACCCTTAAATAAAAAACTGCCTCTGTCGAATATATTTAACCATGACTGTCCATGTGGCCGGTTTAAGTAAATGACACTGATCTGTGAACCTTGCTTGCTTCTCGCGACTTAAGAAAATTTAACTGCTCTTGGTACCTGTAGCGGCTTAAATATTGCTACATAGTTACCCATATATCATTAGGCCCCATCTTAAGCCGCCATCTTGAATAGATTTAAAATGTTTTCCTCCGGGTTAAATTTGAATGGAACCTCTTATTTTGTCATAGGCTTCAATTTACGTTATGGCTCCTAAAGCAACCAAGGCTCCTGTGACCTGTAATTGGGTCCCATCCATAGTCACAAGAAGTAAATTGTGTGATTTTGTGAAGTCTGGCCATCTACCCAAGAAGGAGGTCATGTCTTATCGTGCTCCTGACCCATCCGAGGAGAAACCTCAACCCAAAGAAGGGGAGGTGATAGTTTTGAAGAATCATATGAGCCGGGGATTTGCTCCACCCGGTTCAAAATTCTTCAGGGATGTTTTGCATTTCTTTGACCTTAGACCTCAAGACATCTGGCCCAATTCCGTGTCAAATATTTGCAACTTCCAAGTCTTCTGTGATGTGTACCTGGGAGAAGAGCCCAATCTGCTTTTGTTCAGAGAGCTATTCTACTTAAACCGGCAGAATGAACGTGCCAACGGGCCCAGTCTAGAACTTGGTGGCATCTCGATTCAGCGGCGGAGAGACTGCCTTTTCCTTATGCTGAACTGCCGAGTCATCCGAAGGATTGGAATCAGACGTGGTTCTATTGCCAGGATACTTCTCCAGCTAATGAGAACCCTCTGCCCAGCTTCCGCACTCTGCGCCTTGAATCAAATCACCCGTTGTCGGATAAATTAACCGCTATTGAACGTCTACCACTTGCCCCTACCATCAAGAAGATCAAAGACCTCTTAGGTAATGGCTTGAATGGTATTGACTTGGTCCGAGTCTGGGTCGCTTGGCGAGTGCTTCCGTTAAGCCGCCGCCCCAGCTTAATGTGTACTTACTCAGGCGAGAAGGATGACCCACTGCGTCATAGTTCCGATGACTTGCCAGATGATGTGGTGGAGGCTACGATCCAAACATTGCTGAAAGAGGGCACAGTGACTAGTAATGCCTTTGGCTTACTTCCTTTCTGTAAGAAGAACCCGGCCCCCGCAACGAATCATTAATCCTCAATATATACTCTTTTAGTGCCTTACACCTTACTTTTACTCATAACCCCTTTATCTTTTCCACAGGCCGATGACAACTTCTGGAAGGTCAAGTATGACCATGAGGCTGCCAAACAAGCTAGAGCGGCCAAGAGAACCGAGAGAAAAGCCGCCAAAACAGGAACTTCAAGGAAGAAGAAGCCAAGCGCTTCAGACTTATTCAAATTGGACGACACCTCTGATGATGAAGAAGAGGTAATTTCTAACTCTCTTGACTCTTTATCATTACCTTACTGACTTTAAACCTTTCCAGGAAGACACAAGGAATAGCCGAGCCGCCGAGGAAGAGGTAATTACAATTTCCTCTGACTCCGAGCCTCTGCCCCGTCAGAAAATTCGAAGAGTAACCCGGAAAGTAAGATTTTCACATCCTTTGGCTTACCAAGATCCTCAATTTCTTTTGAAGCAACAGCAATTGGAAAGCCGGAGGCAAACCCGGACCAGCAAGGACATTGAACTCTCCTCCGGCTTACCTGATGTAACCAGGAAGCGTCGGACTTAGGCTATCTCCAATTTACATTCTGTTTTACCTTTGGCGGGTTTAATTCGTCAACCTCTCAATTCATCTGACTCCAATTATCAGGATACTTCTCCTTCCTCCGGCGAGTCTATGCAGTCTAACATGCGGCTTTCAAAACTGCTCCCGGGTAATGTAAATTTGTTTACCTTATGCTTTACCTTAGCCATGCTTTCGTATTCATCCTTCTGCTTTTGTCCACAGCGTGCAAGTGAAGCCAAGCAAGAGGGCAAAGAAGAGTAAGCCGTCCCAAAACCCGGTCGTGACTGAACTGGAGCTTGGCACGGCTGCTCCTAATGACTCTACCCATCAGCCACCGCCGGAACCAACCTATGATACTCCAGCACCAACCTCTGATCCACCCGCCGAAGATACTCTCAATAGTTCTGATAACCCGGAAGCTCCTAGCCCAGTCAAGACAATTGTTCTGGAAGTTGAGATTCTGAAGACTCAGTTTGTTTAGCCAGGGCGGCCCACTGTCCTTGCCAAGTGCTCTGCGAAGGAGGAGCTTCTGGAGCGCAAAAAGGCCAAGTTAGATATTGCTGACATAGTCATTTAAGCATTGGATACATAGTCTCTGGCTATCTCAGTCAAGTCCATAGTAGTCGTGACCTGGAAATTGACATGGTGAAACAAATACAGCACAAATCTGAGGTATAACTTATGCTACTTTCCTGAATCTTACTTACTGTATCAGCCCCCAAATCTATTGCTTATGAATAAATATGCTGTAGACTTAGAAAACTGCTTAGCCCTACTCTGTCCGGTTCAAAAAGAAGATATTTAATCCGGTTGTAACATGATACCTTGAACTTGCGCTATACATTAGCCCCCAAGTGCCAAGTACCTTTGCTTGCAAAGTACTTGGGACTTAATGTCATCTTACCATATTTCTTAACATAAACCGGCATTGTTAGTTAAAATTCTTCAGGATACATTAGCCCCCAAGTGTCAAGTATCTTTGCTTGCAAAGTGCTTGGGACTTAATGTTATCTTACCATAATTCTGACTATAACCCGACATCAATGGAGGCCACCATAAGTAAATTTGAGTAGGAGATTAATGATCTGAAGAGCCGTTTGACAGCTCAAGAACTTGAAATTAAAAAATCCAACTCCAAATTTGAATTCAGCGTCTCTGAACAAGAGAATTTGAAGAAGAACTTTGAGGCGGAGAAGAAAATCTGGGCTGATGAAAAGGCTTCACTGGTAACCCGGGACGAGACGGCGGAGGCATCACTTCCAGAGGCAACAGCCAAGCTGTCCGGCTTAAAGCGCCAGATATCTCAAATGGTCTCATCAATCTTTGGTAAGTTACTCATATAAACTTTAAACTTTGCCAATCTTCTGTCAATAATTATTTCAACTGTCACCTCCTGCTCACCTTATGTTTGATAATGTAGGCACGAGGAGCACAAATCTTAAGCAGAACATGGTGATCAAGCTCAAGGCGGTTTATACTCTTGTAGAACAGCTCTACACCGGGTCACAACGTGCTTTGGCCGTTGTGGCTTTATCAAACGATGTGCCCCACCTTCTTCAAGGTGTGCTAAAGCAGCTTGCTGTGCTACCTCAGCGGGTTCAAGATCTAAGGCGGGCGTCCGCAAGAGCCGGGGCCATCGCCGCGTTGAGCCGGGCGAAAGCATGGATTCCGGAACTAGACCCGGCCGACCTCGCTCTTGGATACCCCAGCCTGAAAGAAGATGGGACCGTATTTGATGAACATGACTTCACCGCCTGCGTTAAAGATATACGCCCTGTGGCTACTCTGATCAGGAACGATACTGATCTTACCAAGTATCAGCCTGGCTACGATAGTGAGAACCAGAGAATCCCAACACCTCCTTATGATCAAGTCAGCCTGATCCCTCCAACTCGTAAGCATACCTTTGCCCCTGAAGTGGACCCAGCCGGTTTAATAGATGATGAAGCTGAGTTTGAAGCCTTGAGTGGCATTGGCTGGGCCTCGTCAACCTTCAGGACAAAGCAACCGACGGAGAGGCGGAGAAGGATAACCCGGAATCTTCAAGCCCACCAAAGGAATGAACCGCCAGGCAGTTATGACTTTGCAAAACAATGCTTCATTATCCAGACTCGGGGAGTCTTGTAATAGGGTAGAGAAAACCTCTTAATTTTGTCATGCCTTCACGCATGTTTATGTCGCTTAATACTTTTGTAGGCCGTCATCACTTTATATGTCCAGCTTCATGTTGATCTTTCATTTCCTTGATGTTACATTTGTTTGCCTTATCCTGATACTTACCAACTTGGGGTGATCAATGTTAAGCCGGAAGAACAAAAACCATCTCATAATGCTTTCAAAAAAGGTCTCAAGATAGTCAAATAATTATGCTTATGAAGTATAATGGAAAATCAACAATATTCAAAGGCTTCTGATTCGAATACGACCAGTAAACCGTTCCAAAGGGGTTAAGCTAAGATTCGGATATGATCATATAGCCCCCAGTGGCTTTGGCAATGCCGATCAAGTGGGTATCGACAGCTATGTTCTCTTTGGTTCGAATACGACCTATGTTTGAACAGGAAGCCCCCAGGTGACCATAAAAGTTGTCTAATGACGCTGATTCGTATACGATCCACGTCAGACCCAAAGGGGTTAAGCTATGATTCAAATATGATCAAGAAGCCCCCAAGTGGGTTTGGCAGTATGTCGATCATGTCGTGGTATTCTCACGGGGGGGGGGGTGTTGCAAGACGACATATGCCACAAGGGCTTAGTGTGAGGGTAAGACTGCTGCTGATAGGACCGGGAGCAGGTATGCGAGTAGCACGCGCTAGTTTACCCAGCTTCGGAGTTCTCCGGAGAGATAATACTCCTACTGCTGCATGTCTGAGTGTATATATCTGGGGTGTACATCGGGCAGTACAAAGTGCTCCTGGAGCTGTATCTGGGATCAGTGCCACGGGCATCTGACTCTGTATATGTCTGTATGAGGCATGCTCTAGTGGCCGGCCATGCTCATGGCCGTGAGCATATGGTGCTCATGCGTGAGTGCCTCTTGTGTGGATGGATGGATGGCTGGCTAGCTAGCTCTCTTGCTATCTAGTATGCTTGTGGGTGTGGGTGCGTGAGAGTCCATCCCCTGGATGGATGGATGTGTGTCTCCTTTTATAGTGTGAGGTAGCTTAGGATGTAAGCTAGGTAGTGGCATGGGCTAGGCATGGTGCATGTCATCCTTGTCCCCTGGGTCACTTCATAAATAGTGTCAGGGGACAAGTGACACTATACATGATGGCTGAGATGACACGTCAATAGTGCTCGGGTACGATCGTCCCGTCGGTGTCTTGTCGATGTCGCTTCAGGCTACAGCCGGCTGGTTGGCACAGTCGGCAGCCGGCTGGTTGGCGCAGTCGGCAGCCGGCAGCCGGCCGGGTAGAGCAATCGGACGGGGAGCCGGCAGGAGCGGCCGGGCAGTCGGACTGAGGGGCTTTGCTAGCCCTGATGTCTTGAAATATTGACTTGCCGTCTTCGGGGTACCCGTGGTCAATTACGATAGTAGCCCCAAGCCTCCGGGCAACTTGGCAAAGTTGGGCGGAGGTTTTTTGGTGTGTGTTCATGGAAATGATCATGCAAAAGACAAAGTTAGTCCACGCAGATATATCAAATGATTGCTTTTAGCATTGCAAGTTTTATGCGGAGGGTCCCGACTCGGTTTCGTCCGAGCCCCCTTTAATCTTTTTCGTGTTCCCTCCACTTTTTGGCTTGTGCTCTCGCTCGCCGGACAGCCGCTCTGCGGTCTGTGGCTGAGAGTGGGCCGCGAAGTGGAGTGTACAGTACTCAGAGTCTGGGAGTAGATTTAACCGAGCAGATACGCATAAAGGAAACGATCAGGTCGCCCGAAGCATTTCTCTTCCCGGACATTTTTCGCGTGGGGTGACCTCCAGTTTTAGCTCTCGCTAGCCGGACAGCCGCTCTGTGGTCTGTGGCTGAGAGGTGGGCCTTTGGTACTACGCACGCTACTAAGCCGTCTGTGGGAATTAATGTCTTAAGCCAAGCGGCCAACCCCCAGGCCAACTCTGGCTGGCGCTGGGGCGAACAGTGATGCAACTGTAATAAAATGCGGAGATGGTCCCCCGAGCACCGCTCGAGGTTATCTGTGCTTTTGCGATGCAAAAATATGCAGGTGAGGAGCTCACATTGATTTCCGTGTAGGCGAGGCGGAGGTTGTCGAAGACAGCCGACACGACTCGGTGCTCACGGAGCGCGTCGGTGCACCGGCTGGGTGTAACCCTCGAGCCTCTAGGCGCTCGAGGAGGGTCCAGCCGGTCGGGCTTGACCGGCCAGGCAGCAAGCGGAACGCGGCCGAGCCGGCTTGGCACAGCCGGCCAGGCAGCGAGGCGTCTGGCAGCGCCCTCCTCTTCTTTTTTCTCTTCTGCCGGCTGCTGGCAGCCGGACAAAAGTCTTCTTGTTTCTGCTTCTTGCAATCTTCCGTGGGGGCGAGTCAGCGCACCCACTGGGTGTAGCCCCCGAGATTCGGGCCAAATGCTGAGTAGTCGGGCCGGATCTCCCGGCGACTACTTTGTCATCTTCCTTGCGGGGGCACATCGGCGCACCCGCTGGGTGTAGCCCCCAAGATTCGGGCCGACTGCTGAGCATTCGGGCCGGATCTCCCAGCGACTACGTTGTCTTCTTCCTCGCGGGGGCGCGTCAGCGCACCCGCTGGGTGTAGCCCACGAGATTCGGGCCGACTGCTGAGCAGTCGGGCCGGATCTCCCGGCGACTACTTTGTCTTCTTCTCTTTTTCTCGTCAGGCGGATGTGCTCAGACGAAACGACTCGTCGGTTAGCCAGGCGGCGAAACGGGCAGACGAACCAACCGGCCCAGCAGCAACGCGGGCTGTTGGCCGAAGCAGTCGGCTGGACTGCAGTCTGCAAAGTCGGATCCTCCTTTTTTTCTCTTTTTTTTTCTAGCCAGCTGGGCACACAACCTTCATTTTTTTTCTAGCCGGCTGGGCACCCGGCCTGACTTTTCGGGCGGCTGGCTGGGAACCCGGCCTGACTTTTCGGGCGGCCGGCTGGGCACCCGGCCACTTCTCTCTTTTCTCCCAGCCGGCTTTGAGAAGTCGGACACAGCTCCTTTTTTTATTTTTTTTATTTTGCACAGCTGGCGCACTGTGTTGACCCAGCCGGCTCTTTCTATTTTTTTTCTTTCTTTGCCTGAGCAGTCAGCAGGAGCGGGTCACGGTGGAAGCGGCGGCCGGTACGCGGCGGAAGCCGGCGTGCGGGTTGCGGGTAAGCCGGCAGGCGGCAGGACCGGCCGGGTAGCCGATGCGGGCGGAGCCGGCATGCCGAGTCACGGGGAAGCCGGCCTGGGGCGAGGTCCGTAGGCCAGGTTGCGAGGAAGCCGGTGCAGCCGGGTCGCCAGGTTGCGGGCAGGGTCGGCAATCGGCCGGGTTGGAGGACTCCAGCGGACGGGGCCGAGCCCGGCGCTGCAGGTGGAGATTGGGCGCGAAGGCGGGGCCGGCGAGCGGGCGCGGCCGGGTCTCGGAACGCCGGACGGGGCCGGCCAGGGGCGAGGCAGCAGAGGCCGGCCGGGATTGCGGGGAAGCCGGCCGGGGGCGGACGCGTGGAGCAGGCCCGCCTGCGGGACGAGGCCGGACGCGGCCAGGCAGGTGTGCGGGCGAAGCCGGACGCGGCCGGAGCGGGGAGGCCGGGCGCGGGAGTCGTCTGGCGGACGCGGCGACCCGGCGGTGCGGAGCGGCAGCCACAGAGGCGGCGCGGGGGAGTCGGCCAGCCAGGCGCAGCGACCCGACGGGATGGCCGGACACGGCGCAGGCGGGGGCGCAGAACCCACGCGCGGGGTGGCGACGCGGCCAGCCGGGCGAGGCACACCCGGCATGGTGGCGATGCGGCCAGCCGACACGAGGGAGGCCGGCCGGGCGAGGCGGACCCGGCAGGGGTGCGAGGGCGAAGCCGGCAGGGCACGCTGGAGCCGGCCGGAGGGGGGCCACGGGCGAGGGCCGGGTGCGGTCGAAGCAGGGGGCCCAACCCGCGTCGGGGCAGACCTGGATGAGGCACACCATGGACTGCAGCAGTAGCGTGATGAGGCGAAGATGGTGAGGAGTTGCGAGAGGACGGAGCAGTAGCAGCGCGTGGAGCAGCACCATGGCCGCGACGGAGCTCGTGAAGGCAGAGCTGCTGGCCGGAGAGAGCCTCTGCATGGCTAGAGTCCAGGGACAGTGCCCAACTTGCATCCGGCGAATGTACAGGCAGATTATGGGCATTATCTGACTAGTGTACGACGTGGTGTATGGCCAATGGTTTGACTGTTTGACTTAGCAGCTAGCTAGCTTGCATAGACAATGTATGGATGAGCGAACATGTGTGTCGGCTGGAGCAAGGCGCGACGCGAAGGAATGCAGACGCGAGCGGCGCGTAGATGGACACGGCCGACCGAAGCGAGGCCTCGCGCGTGGTGCGTGCGGACGGACGGCCGGCGTCGCAACGGTGGTGATGAAGGCGGCGCAACCGACGGCAAGGACGCACCACCCCTCGCGGCCACTCCGAGGGTGTGTCGGTGTCGAGCCCCCAAGCGCTACCGGAGAGACGGTGCGACGCCGCGGTGATGATGACGACGATCGTCCCGACCGGACTGCGAAACCAGCAGCAGCGTGGTAGCATAGTAGTAGTACCACACCACGGTGG
>NC_057798.1:435618838-435644498 GCF_018294505.1 Triticum aestivum | reverse complement strand
ATGCCACAAGGGCTTAGTGTGAGGGTAAGACTGCTGCTGATAGGACCGGGAGCGGATATGCGAGTAGCACGCGCTAGTTTACCCAGCTTCGGAGCTCTTCGGAGAGATAATACTCCCACTGCTGCATGTCTGAGTGTATATATCTGGCGTGTACATCGGGCAGTACAAAATGCTCCTGGAGCAGTATCTGGGATCAGTGCCACGGGCATCTGACTCTGTATATGTCTGTATGAGGCAAGCTCTAGTGGCCGGCCATGCTCATGGCCGTGAGCATATGGTGCTCATGCGTGAGTGCCTCTTGTGTGGATGGATGGCTGGCTGTCTAGCTAGCTCTCTTGCTAGCTAGTATGCTTGTGGGTGTGTGTGCGTGAGAGTCCATCCCCTGGATGGATGGATGTGTGTCTTCTTTTATAGTGTGAGGTAGCTTAGGATGTAAGCTAGGTAGTGGCATGGGCTAGGCATGGTGCATGTCATCCTTGTCCCCTGGGTCACTTCATAAATAGTGTCAGGGGACAAGTGACACTATACATGATGGCTGAGATGACACGTGAATAGTGCTCGGGTACGATCGTCCCGTCGGTGTCTTGTCAATGTCGCTTTGGGATGCAGTCGGCAGCCGGCTGGTTGGCGTAGTCGGCAGCCGGCAGCCGGCCGGGCAGAGCAGTCGGACGGGGAGCCGGCAGGAGCGGCCGGACAGTCGGACTGAGGGGCTTTGCTAGCCCCGATGTCTTGAAATATTGTCTTGCCGTCTTCGGGGTATCCGTGGTCAATTACTCCGACAGATCAAGTGGGTATCGACAGTTATGTTCTCTTTGGTTCGAATACGACCTATGTTTGAACAGGAAGCCCCCAAGTGATCATGGCTAGATTCAAATATGATCATAAGCCAGACCAAAGGAAAAGCCGGATTCAGATATGATCCGCTCCCTGTTGGTTGTTTTCACCACCTGATAAAGAAGACATATACACCTTTGAGGATAAAAAGGACAGAGGTCCTGCTTTATTGCTTTATATAATATATACATTGTCAAAATATATACATCTTGAGAGCCGGCGGCTCAAGTATAGTAAGGCCGGAGATGGGCGATATTCCACGGCCGGCGGGTCTCCTCCTCCGATTTACGTGAGTCCTTGTGCTCTCGAACGTCAATGAGGTAGTATGACCCGTTGTTCAGATTCTTGCTAACCACAAAGGGTCCTTCCCAAGGAGGGGATAGCTTGTGCATATCAGACTGATCCTGGATGAGCCGGAGCACTAAGTCGCCTTCCTGAAAGGTTCTGCTTCTAACCCGACGGCTGTGATAGCGGCGCAGGTCTTGCTGGTAAATCATCAAGCGGGCTATTGCTAAGTCTCGCTCCTCATCCAACAGGTCAAGTGCATCCTGTCGAGCTTTTTCGTTATCAGCCTCAACGTAAGCCGCTTGGCAGGACTGCCTCTTCTCCATACACCATGAAGAAAGGGGTGTAACCTGTAGATCTGTTAGGTGTAGTGTTGATGCTCCATAGTACAGAGGGTAACTCCTCCACCCAATTACCCGGAGTCCGCAGCAAGGGGACCAAGAGCCGAGGTTTGATACCCTTCAGGATCTCTTGATTAGCTCTTTCTGCTTGACCATTGGATTGAGGATGAGCAACAACCGAAACATCAAGCCGGATATGTTCTAGTTGACAGAACTCTTCCATGGCACCCTTGGAGAGATTAGTACCATTATCAGCTATGATGCTGTGTGCAAAACCAAAACGAAAGATCACCTTTTTGATGAACTGAGCCGCCGTGGCTGCATCACACTTACTGACGGGCTCTGCCTTAACCCATTTTATAAACTTATCCACTGCCACCAGAAGGTGTGTATTTTTATCCTTAGAACTCTTGAAAGGTCCAACCATGTCAAGTCCCCAGACTGCAAATGGCCAAGTAATTGGAATCATCCTTAACTCTTGAGCCGGCACATGAGCTCGTCGTGAGAATTTCTAACATCTGTCACATTTGCTGACTAGATCCTCTGCATCAGCATGAGCCGTCAGCCAATAGAAACCATAACGGAAAGCCTTGGCCACAAGAGATTTTGAGCCGGCATGATGACCACAATCTCCTTCATGGATCTCGCGAAGTATCTCTTGACCCTCCGCAGGCGACACACAACGTTGAAACGCCCGAGTGACACTGCAATGATGTAACTCGCCATTAACAATCGTCATGGATTTGGACCGCATGACAATTTGTCTTGCCAAGGTCTCATCCTCAGGCAACTCTCCCCGGGTCATATAGGCCAAATATGGCACTGGCCAATCAGGGATGACGTGAAGAGCTGCCACCAGCTGTGCCTCTGGGTCTGGCACTGCTAGTTCTTCCTCTGTAGGTGCCTTGACAGAAGGATTATGCAAAACATCAAGAAATGTGTTAGGCGGCACCGGCTTACACTGATATCCCAACCGGCTTAAGGCATTAGCCGCCTCATTCTTCCTTCGATCAATGTGCTCCACTTGATAACCTTTGAAGTGCCCAGCCACAACATCTACTTCACGACGGTAAGCCGCCATAAGGGGATCCTTGGAGTCCCACTTGCCTGACACCTTTTGAGCCACGAAATCCGAATTGCCCAAGCACCTTACCCGGCTCAAATTCATCTCTTTGGCCATCCGGAGACCATGGAGTAAGGCCTCGTACTCAGCTGCATTGTTAGTACAAGGAAACATAAGCCGGAGCACATAACAAAATTTGTAACCTTGAGGGGAAGTTAAAACAACTCCAGCCCCCGAGCCTTCTAATTGCCTGGACCCATCAAAGTGAATAGTCCAATATGTGTTATCCGGCTTCTCCTCCGGTGCCTGCAACTCTGTCCAATCATTGATAAATTCCACCAAGGCTTGAGACTTAATAGCCGTACGTGCCATATACTTCAAACCATGAGGCCCAAGCGCAATAGCCCACTTGGCGACTCGTCCTGTGGCTTCCCTGTTCGGGATGATGTCCCCCAAGGGGGCAGAACTTACCACAGTTATAGGATGACTTTGGAAGTACTGCTTCAGCTTCCGGCTTGCCATAAACACTTCGTAAACATGTTTCTGCCAATGTGGATACCTTTGTTTAGACTCAATAAGCACCTCACTGATATAGTAAACCGACCGTTGAACCGGATGCTCCTTGCCTGCCTCCTTACGCTCCACCATGATGACAACACTGGCAGCTCGTGAATTAGCAGCCACATATAACAGCAATGGCTCTTTATCAATGGGATCCGCAAGAACCGGTGGCTCAGACAACTGTCTCTTTAAATCTTCAAAGGCAGTATCAGTAGCATCACTCCACACAAAAGTGTCCGTCTTCTTGATCATCTGATACAGCGGCCTGGCCTTGTCACCTAACCGGCTTATGAACCGACTTAAAGCAGCAACACGACCCGCCAATCGTTGGACATCATTGATGCACGCCGGTTTAGCCAGAGAGGTAATCTTCTTGATCTTCTCTGTATTAGCTTCAATGCCTCTGTTTGAGACCAGAAAACCTAAGAGCTTGCCTGCAGGTACACCAAATACACACTTGGCCGGGTTAAGCATCATCTTATAAACCCAGAGATTATCAAAGGTCTCTTTCAAGTCAGATATCAAGGTTTTCTTCTCTTTGGACTTCACCACAATGTCATCCACATAAAGCTTGAACATTGCGCCCAATTTGATCATGGAGACACTTCTATACACATCGCTGATAAGTCGCCTGAGCACTCTTGAGCCCAAATGGCATAGATACATAACAGAAGGCTCCAAACGGAGTGATGAAAGACGTCTTCTCCTGGTCTTTAACTGCCATTTTGATCTGGTGATAACAAGAGTAAGCGTCCAAAAAACTCAAACGCTCGCAACCCGCCGTAGCATCAATGATTTGATCAATATAGGGGAGAGCAAAGGGATCAGCCGGACAAGCTTTATTTAAGTCTGTGTAATCCGCACACATCCGCCAGGTGTCGTTCTTCTTGAGCACGAGCACCGGGTTAGCTAACCACTCCGGGTGAAAACCTTCAATAATAAACCCCGCCGCTAAGAGCTGGGCTACTTCCTCACCAATAGATTTCCGTCTCTCTTCGTTAAACCGTTGAAGAAACTGCCTGACCGGCTTATACTTCGAATCAATATTAAGAGTGTCCTCAGCGAGTTCTCTCGGTACACTCGGCATGTCAGAAGGTTTCCATGCGAAGATGTCCCGGTTCTCACGGATGAACTCGATGAGCACGCTTTCCTATTTAGGATCCAAATTGGCACTGATACTGAAATGCTTAGATGAATCACCTGGATTGAAATCCACAAGCTTGGTTTCAGCAGCCGATTTAAACTTCATAGCCGGGTCATGCTCGGTGGTTGGCTTCTTTAAATAGGTCATATCCGCCGGGTCAACATTATCTTGATAAAACTTTAGCTCCTCTGCTGCACAAACAGACTCAACATAAGTCGCGTCGCCCTCCTCACATTCCAGGGCTACCTTTCGACTCCCGTGTACGGTGATGGTGCCCTTATGACCCGGCATCTTAAGCTGCAGATAAACATAACACGGCCGTTCCATGAACTTGGCATAAGCCGGCCGGCCAAACAGAGCATGATATGGACTCCTGATTTTGACCACCTCAAATGTTAATTTCTCAGTCCTGGAATCATATTCATCTCCAAAGGCCTCTTCCAGTTCAATCTTGCCAACTGGGTAAGCCGATTTACCAGGAACCACTCCATGAAAAACAGTGTTGGACATCTTCAAATTCTTATCAGTTAACCCCATGCGCCGGAGGGTCTCATAATAGAGCATATTGATGCTGCTACCCCCGTCCATGAGTACCTTAGTGAATTTATATCCACCAACCTGAGGTGCTACCACCAAGGCCAACTGACCTGGATTATCAACCCGGAGGGGGTGATCTGCCCTACTCCATACAACGGGCTGTTCTGACCACCTCAAATAACGGGAACCGCCGGCTCAACAGAATTCACGGCCCTCTTATGAATCTTCTGGTCACGTTTGCACAAGCTGGTGGTGAACACATGATATTGCCCACTATTTAGCTGCTTCGGATGGCTTTGATAACCTGACTACTGCTGTTGCTGTTGCTCCCCTTGACCAGACTGCTGTTGATTATAACCGCCTTAATGTTCCTGAAACCGGAGCTTGAACCGCCGGCCGGGCCATGAAAGCCACCAGCTCCTGAGCCGCCGCCTAACCCATGATTGCCATCAAACATGTTGGAATTCTTGAAAGCCTTCATGATTGCGCAATCTTTCCATAAGTAGGCGGCGGGTCGTTCCCGGGTGTCGTGTCTCAGGCCAGGTTCATTGAGTAGCTGCTCAAGAGATGGCCCTGACCCGCGAGATCTAGGGGGTGGCTTTCCCTTACATCTTTGATTATTACCCCGCGCATTGGCATTGGCCATAAACTCCGGGTTACCCTCCGCCTTACGCTTATTGCCTCCTTGATTCATCGGGTTATGCTGCTGGCCCTTTCCATTACTGTTCTTCTTTCCCTTCCCTGTCTTTCCCTCAATAGACACGGGATCCTTGGTACTATCAGAGTCGGCGTATTTGACTAAAGCCGCCATCAGCGTACCCATGTCATTGCAATCACGCTTAAGGCGCCCTAGTTTCTGCCTCAGCGGCTCAAAGCGACAGTTCTTCTCCAACATAAGGACTACAGAGCCGGCATCCATCTTGTCAGATGAATGTATTATCTCCTTCACCCGGCGTACCCAGTGAGTCATGGATTCACCCTCCTCCTGCTTACAATTTGTTAAGTCCACAATCGACATAGATTGCTTGCAAGTGTCCTTGAAGTTCTGGATGAAACGGGCCTTCAGCTCTGCCCACGAATTAATGGAATTGGGCGGCAAGCCCTTTAACCAAGACCGGGCCGTTCCATCTAACATCATGGTGAATTACTTAGCCATTGCTGCGTCACTGACCTCCAACAGCTCCATGGCCATCTCATAACTTTCAATCCACGCTCCAGGCTGTAAGTCGGCCGTGTAATTCGGCACCTTCAGAGGACCCTTGAAGTCCTTGGGTAAACGTACATTACACAAAGCTGGTACCAAACAAGGAACACCTCCGGTTCTAGTAGCCACTCCCGTCTCAACGGAAGTCGTCGGGTACTCTGGGAAATCTTGATGAGCCGTATGTTTTTTTTTGAGGGATTAGTGACAGTGGGAGAGGCTCCCACGGACTTTGTATTACTCACAACAGAACAGTTACATTTGTGTTACATAGGTTTATTAGGCCCCCTGGCCATGATTGATACAAAGCTAGCTGTCCAAACTAACAATGAAATCAGAGAGGAAAGGATGAACCTTCTCATGACAGTTGTGAGTCACCAAACCCAGCAAATGTTTAAATCTAGCTAACCATGCCCCAAATGAGTGCGGGATCCTCCTGAAATGTTGGTTGTTCCTTTCCATCCACAGGCTCCAAGCAGCAAGCAAGAAGATGTCCATGAATAGCGGCCGACGCCAGTCATCTCTACCACCATGCAAAATGGCAAGCCTGTTGGTCCCCCCTGGCCACATCAGACCAATCCTACTCCAGCATTGTTGGGCAAAAGGGCACGTGAAGAAGAGATGTTCCACGGTTTCCTCGGGTGGGTTTTGGCAGAGCATGCAAGTATAGTCGCCCCCATCCACATTATAGTGCCGCCGCTTCAGCATATTCCTGGTGTTCAACCGATCTACCATAAGCAGCCAACCAAACATCTTGAACTTGATCGGGCATTTGGATTTCCATAGCCATCCAAAGGCCTCATCAGCCATTACCTGCCTGAAGCAGTGGATATAGTATTTCTTAGACGAGTATCGTCCCAGGTCACAGACCCAAGTATCAACCGATCCACTGTCCAGACCGACGTGTGCGGACCCTTGCTATATCTCTCTGATCTCTTCCCTGTCCTGGATCGAAAGAGGCAGACTGAAGATCGAGGCAGGATCAGTGGATTTGAGGATCTTGGCAACAGAATCATCCTCATTCAGAGCATATGAGAATGCCCGCGGATGCGTATCCATCAATGCGGAGGCTGGGTCTCCAAACCAGACATCCTTCCAGAAAAGTGAGGTGCGACCATCTCCGGGGACCACCCTGGTGATCCCACGGAAGATTCCACTGAGCTGCATTACATCTTTCCACCAGAAGGAACCCACTGGCTCGGCGGTGGGCGGCACCTTGTTCGGGTAGTGCGTCTCCTAGATCAGCTGGACCCAGGGTACATCTTCACGATTGTAGAATTTGAACAAGTATTTTAGGAGAAGCGCGGTATTTTGTATTCTGACATTAATAACACCAAGGCCACCACACCGTTTCGGTTGACAGACAAGCTCCCATGCAGCAAGGGAGTTGGATTTGATCCCATCATCAGAATTTTTTGCCCATAGACAATAGCGGCGGAGTTTGTCCAGGTGTTCAACTATTTTTGGGTGTAGCTTGATCGTACACATTGCATATATCAACATGGAGGTGACCACCGAATTGACCAACGTTAGTTTGGCCCCTGACGACATCAGTGATAGGGTAGTGGAGGTTTTCCTCTCAACCGAATGAACTAATGGCATGAGATCAAGAACAGTCGGCCTCGTTGTCCCCATGGGAAGACCAAGGTATGTAAACGGCAGGGAACCAAGCGAGCAACCAAACACTTCCGCCAACCCCCCAGCACGCTGGTGGTCAACGTTGATGGGTATGAGGGTCGATTTATGGAAGTTAATTTTGAGCCCTACCGAAGCCGCATAATCCTCCAAGATAAGTTTCATGCGGATTGCCTGTGTAGGACAAGCTTGCATAACCAAGATCGTGTCGTCAGCATACTGCACCACCGGGAAGTCACCTACATTTTCACGTGGAATGGGTAGCTCTAGCAATCCCTGAGCATAAGCATCATTGATCGCAGCTTGTAGCAGATCAGCAACAAGAACAAAGATTAGTGGCGAGAGAGGGTCACCCTGTCGTACTCCACATTTGCATTTGAATTTCCGGCCAGGAACGCCATTCAAGAGGACTGGCGAAACTCCCGAGCCAAAAATCAGTTCCATCCAGCCCAGCCACCTATCATCAAAACCCATATGCTTCATGATTTCCAACATGGGGGCATGCTCGATCGTGTCAAAGGCCTTAGCAAAGTCTAGTTTGAGCAATATGATCTCTCTCCCAGACGAGTGGCACTGATGAATGTATTCGTACGACCACGCGAGACAATCCTGGATGGTCCTACCTTTGATAAACCCATACTGATTCCTGTGAATAATTTTTAGAATCACTTTCTGCAGTCGGTTCGCCAGGATCTTTGTAATGACTTTTAGACAACAATTCAGTAAGGTGATTGGTCTGAAGTCATTAGCCGTCTCCGGAGAGGAATTTTTGGGAATCAAGGTGATGTAACCCTCACTTATGCTAGTGATATCCAGACCACCTGCATGAAATGCGTGACAGAGATCATAGAAATCTGTCTTGATAATTTGCCAGCACTTCTTAAGGAAACAGCCATTAAACCCATCCGGGCCAGGTGCTCTGTCATTCGGCATTTCCTTAATAGCAGCATCTATTTCATCATTAGAGAATGGCGCGCTCAGCTGGTCCAATCCATCAATCCTGCGAATGATCCTAGAAAGATCAAATTTCATGTTGGTAGGTTTAGAAGAACCCAAACGGTCCCTGTATGTATTGAATAGTACCCCCTCCTTGCCAACATGGTCATGTATATCGACCTCCCCAACTCTGAGCATGGCAATAGTGTTGTGTCTGTACCTCTTTGTGGCCAAAGATTGAAAGAGCTTTGTGTTTTCATCGGCAAAACGAAAGTACCTGATCGTACACCTCTTTCGCCAGTACTCATTCTGGTATTTGAGCAAGGCCTGTAGATGGTTTTTCAGTATCTTCCTGAAGTTTGATTCCTGAACATATAGGGGTCGTCTGTCCTCAAGTGCATCCATGTTTGCCAGAGTCTCATTACTAATTTGAATCAGAACTTTAAGTTTGGAGACACCCTTACTCCAACGCTTGAGATCATATCTCAGAATTTTGAGCTTTTTGCAAATTCGCGCCGCCGCATTGGGTGCGTGACATGATTTAGACCACGAACCAGCAACAACCTCCATGAACCCCTCATGATCTGTCCAAAAGTTCTCAAACCGAAAAAGCCTGGACCGTGGGATGCTTGATTCAATCATGACTACACACGGAATGTGGTCAGACACTGGCTTCCCCAGGGGCAAGACCATTGTGTTAGGGTATTTGGTGGTCCAATCAGACGACGTGAAAAACCAATCTAACTGTTCAAGCAGAGGATCATCTTGCATGTTACTCCATGTGTATGCACGGCCTTTAACTGGTAGTTCCATTAGTGATTGTGCGTGGATGATCTCATTGAATAGTAGCATGTCCGCAGCGTTGCCACCTGACTTGTTTCTGTTATTCGTGGAGCGAATAAAGTTAAAGTCACCCGCTCGTTCTCCTGACGTATTCGGTCTTACACCGGGTTATAGCCACCGGGCTGGTGACCGCGATGGGCGTTGCTTGACAAAGCTTATGACTCCATGTGCCTGCTGTAACTTGGACTCTGGTTTTGACGAGGCGGTGCTAACCAAGGCGGAGGAGTTGAATGAATCATGTCCCGGCTGTAAGAATAAGTCTCTTGCTGAGCCAGGCCGTCTGGACAAGTTCCCTAATCCTACGGGTCTCCATCGCTGTCGGATCATCACTGTCCACTGGGAGAGCCGCCAAGCGCCCCAATGCTGCGATTAAGTTCTCCATGGGGTTGGAAAAGTGACCCGGCGGTATCGGCACGTAACGGGGCGTTGCCATGCTCCCATGAGGAGGTGCCATCTCCCGAGGCTGAGCCGGTCCTCCTGTTCTGGTTGTCATAAACTAATTTACATCTGGCGGGTTACTTGGGCCGGCCCCGGGTGTAGCAAAAAGATTCCGAGGATCATAAACCGGGGGTAAGAGGGACTGGGCTTTTTGATGTCTCCTCCTCATCACCTCATTGGACGCGTTCAGGTTCATCGTGAGCTAGAAAGCCTCCAACTGTAGCCGTTGTGCCCATGCATCCAAAGCCGCCCGATCTGTGGCTAACCTAGTGTCCTCGGCTGCCAAGGCCTCCTTGGCCCGAGCTATTTCCTCTCGCACCTGTGCCACCTCCGCGTCATGCTCATCTTTATTTGCAGGAATAACCGTGGCGGTTAACAGGGCCGTAAGCTTATCCATGAGATCTATCAGCACCTGAGCCAGCGGGCGCACAGGGCCTCTTGCCCCGGCTGCTCCTGTCCCGGATGTTATTGCTGCAGCGGTTGTAGAGTTTTGGCCGGGTTGAGTCCCATCCATGAAGACTCCTGCCCATATTGGCGGCTCATAGGGGTCCGGAATACTAGTGCCATCGGAACAGCCCCCAAACATGCCGTCTTGCACTTGGTACAACAAATCTGTTGAACCGGCGGACGAATCACCGTCCGAGAGGACGGCCGTCTCACCACCATCTTCAGATCCTTCAGAAAGTTCCCCTCCGTGGATGCAGCCCACGAAGGCACGCTTCATATCGGGTTGAACTCGGGTCTTTCTCGCACACTGAGCCGTATCGACGAGGTCGGTGCTGACAAAAGCTGAAGTTGAACAAGTAGAGTTTTTGATGCTCACGATTCGGCCAGGGCTTGACAGTGGGGGCTCTCCTTGGGCTGTGTTCGGACTCCAAGTCCGAACTAACTAAGAGGGTGATCTTCTTCTTCTTCAGCGTTGCCCCGTCCGGATTCTAGGAGGCCGTCCTCTTCTTCCTCCTCGTTATGCAAGGGGAATCACTCTCCACTTCCTCTTCCTCCTCCTCCTCTTTGTCCTCGTCTTCCTGGTGAGAGGAGACAGCCTCGGTCTCTCCGGACACAGTGTTTGAAGGACCTTTGCGGTGGGGCCTTCCCTTGGGCCCCTTGTTCTTATTATTGCTTTTCTTCTCCGGCGCCTGATAGGCCACTGAGACGAGCATCTCCTCTAGCTGAGGGGTGACTGGGTCTTCGGGCAATGGAGCCGGACTCTTGATCCGCTCTGCCTTCTTTGTCCATCCCTCTAAAAAGGTAGGATGATAAGATTCGTATTGATCGAATATATAGGCCATACATATCTTTGGAAAATTAACACTTACCGAAGTGGCCGGATTCTTGGCATCGAGGCCGATGTCTTCGGTCTCCATGGGCCAGCTCTTCTGCACCTTGAAAAGGAGCATCCACATTCCCTCGTGCATCATGCCAAGGAAGTGTTGCAGCATCCATGGCTCCTCCGGATTGAACTCCCGCATGGGGGAAGTCCAACGCTGGCAGGGGAGGATGCGATGGAAGAGAATAATCTGCACCATGTTGGTTAGACCAACTTTCTTGCTCAAGCATGTTGGTGATGCGCGTCTGTAGCATCTACACCTCCGTCTGGGACCCCCAGTCGAGGCCCTTTGCGTTCCAGAAGATGAGCCTCATGGGGGGTTCGGATCTGAACTTTGGAATCGCCGACCACTTGGTGCGCTGTGGCTCGGTGATATAAAACCACTCTTGTTGCCAGCTCTTGACAGTCTCGATGAATGCCCCCTTGGGCCATGTGGCGTTGGGCAGCTTGCTTATCATAGCCCCACCACAATCCGCATGTTGCCTGTCGACCACCTTCGGCTTCATGCTGAATACTTTCAGCCATAGGCCGAAGGGAGGAGGGATGCGGGATACAGCTTCGCACACAATGATAAACACCGAGATGTGGAGGAAAGAGTTTAGGGCTAGATCATGGAAATCTAACCCGTAGTAGAACATGAGTCCGCGGATGAGGGGGTCGAATGGAAAATCGAACTCTCTAAGGAAATGGGGGCTCCGGAGCGGGAATGATATGATCCTTGGGAGGGAGCTTGTGCATGATGGTTACGGCGAGGTATCCCGCACTCCGGAGATCCTTTATCTCCTTCTCCGTTATGGAGGAGGCCTCCCACTACCCTTGGAACCCGATCCGGCCACGGTCGGAGAAGGTGGTGGTGGTGAGGAATACGAAAACTTTCCAGGCGCTGAGAGCTTGGAAGATTGGAAGGCAGAGGAGATTGGAAGGCATGGGGAAGAAAGGATAAATCCATTGCCCTCTTATAGGCGGTAAAAATGCCAACCGTCCCCCCCCCCCACTTTTGCCTTGAAAATCGCCTATTCCCAATGAAAGCGTGTGTCGTAAACAGTTGGATTACCCAAATTTTATTGATGAGCAATCCCGTATTAAGTGGGAATGATCTCTATTTTCACAGGACGGGCCAATGGGGCTTGGCCTCGAAACACAGAACGCGGGGGTGTGAAAACGGTTCAAAATGCTGAAGGGTCAAGTCTGATGTTTCACCGAAAAAGTTGTCAGTAAAGACACTGTTCACATTTTTTATATATCCTGCCTTCGCGGCTAAGGGTTGTGTTAATTATGCAAAGCCGAATATAGATCTTTCATGGAGGAAAGCTGACACATATTGTTCAGGGAACCCGCCTTGCAATGACGAAGATAATCTGTGCTCTGACCAGGTCATCATTGAAGACTGGTTCAGGGGCTACTGAGGGAGTCCTGGATTAAGGGGTCCTCGAGCGTCCGATCTATTGGATATGGGCCGGACTAATGGGCCATGAAGATACAAGGAACAAGGCCACCTCTCGTGTCCGGTAGGGATTCCCGTATACGTGGATGGCAAGTTTAGGTGTCGGGATATACTATTTCTTTTCTGTTAAACCGACTTTGTACAACCCTAAGCCCCTCCAGTATCTATATAAACTGAAGGGTTAGATCGAAGGCAGGATCACAACATTGATAGGATAGATGAGCTAGGGTTTAGCCATTACGATCTCGAGGTAGATCAACTCTTTTAACCACCATATCCATCGAGTATAATCAAGCAGGAGTAGGGGTTTACCTCCATTAAGAGGGCCTGAACCTGGGTAAACGATGTGCCCTTTTGATCATTGTTACCATCGATCCTCACACATACAGCTTGGGCCCCCCTACCCGAGTCTGTCGGTTTTGACACCGACAACTGCCATTCGCCACATGGCAGCCCCTTCCTGCCAAGGAAACACAGATGACACCCGTCCTATTATGTGACGAACAAGGAGGCGCGGAGCTAGCGCGATAGCCCGGCAAGCCTTGTCGGGCAACCAACGACATGACACTAAGCGGCACATTAAATGCATACTATTAGCCTGCAGAGTTAGGTATGATAGCACTATTTGCTATCACATCAGTGTCTAATGACTAATTTGCCATTGTGGTGACCCCATAGCCTATAAAAGGAGGCCCATGGAAACAATTCGAGAGGTTGGAAAGTAAGATCACTCGCACCCTCGTACGCGCGTAGTCGCTACTGCCCCAAGGCAACCCCTATCGGGCAAGTGTCCTATGCACCACCACCACTTTTCCACCATCAATCTACCAAAGCAAGAATAGGGTTTTACACCTCACGGCGGCTTGAACCTGGGTAAAAATACCCGTGTGATCTCTGCCGTGCTGCCCCACATAGGCCTGCTCTTTGTGCAACGCAACTCCCTCCTTCCAAACCAGCAAGGGGCCGCCTTGGTGAGGGAGTCCTAGATTCAAGGGTCCTCAGGTGTCTGGCCTAGGAGTATGGGCCGGGCTGGATGGGCCGTACAAGATCAAGCTGAAGATTATTCTCCGTGTCCGGATGGACTTCTCCATACGTGGACAGCAAGATAAGAGTCTGGAAGTTTCCTTCCCTGATGAACTGACCTTGTACAAACCCATACTGTATATAAGCTGGAGGGGTTAGACTGTAGGGGGGGTCTAGATTACTGTCATTGGAATACTTATAGGCTAGACATCTAGGGTTTAGCCATTACGATCTCGAGGCAGATCAACTCTTGTAATCTTCATACTCGTCAAATATAATCAAGGAGGAGTAGGGTTTTACCTCCCTTAAGAGGGCCCGAACCTGGGTAAACACCATGTCCCTTGGTCCCCTGTTACCATCGATCCTTAGACGCAGAACTTGGGCCCCCCTACCCGAGATCTGCCGATTTTGACACTGACATTGGTGCTTTCATTGAGAGCTCCGCCGTGCTGTCTATAAAAGCGATCTATTGCTCGCCTAGTCATCGACAACAATATCACTTCTGGAGGGCGCCTAACCTTTGGGCAGTCCCTCCAGCTCGGCGGTTTCACCATTGGGCCTGGCACGGCCGTCGAGCCCGCAACTCCCCCCACGTCCGCCGGACACCGTCTTCGCATTGGCCCCAAGTACTCTAAAAAATTGGATCCGACGGATGTTTCGTCTTTAAACGAACTGCTGGACCACATTGCCGCCCTGGGGGTCTCAACAGATTATGATCGGATCGGGCTCAAGCCTGACCAGAGGGAAATTAATCACCCGCCGATCACCCACCTCGTAGCGATCATTGAGGAACTGGCCAAATACACTTCTTTCCCTATATTGAAGACTAAGTATGTTCGGGTCTCTGAATCCCCCGAGACGGATACTCCCCCTTCGGACGGGACCTCACGCCCGCTGGACTCTGGGTCAAGCATGGGATTGCAGGAGCCCTTGTGCCTCCCTGGACCCAAACCGATAGCCTCAGAGACCCTTCAAGCTCCGAACACAGAGGTGGGGTTGGATATAAAATTTAAGCCACCCACCCATCACAATCTATATTCTCCAAGCAACTCAGGTCCTCCAGATATATAAGACCTGATGTATGTGTGGCAGCAGCCTTAGGAAACGGTCCACCACTTTTGGGCCAGATTCCTGCTTGTTTAAAACAGGATCAAAGATTGCTCGAACGACAAGGTAGTTCCAGTTTTTCATCGTAACTGCACTGACGAGGGAATATTGAATGCCCTCGACCATCGCCGCATACAGAGCTTCATGGAATTATCACTACTAGTGCAAAAGTATTGTGCGATGGAAAGCACATGGAGGGCCTAGAAAACTCAACTGGAGCCCACTACCGTGAAGCAGTGTGCGGCCTGAGCTAAACAGATACATCCTGGCGGGTCACCCGACCACCAGTCTATGGGTAGGAAAAATAAACCCTTCATGGGACATAGGTCCGTTCTTGACGAACTTCTAGACAAGCCCTGCATGATTCACGCCACTCCGCGCATAGTCCCAACCCATAGCCTTCGAGCATGTTGGGTACTCCGACAAGTAGCAAAAAGTGGAGAGGCCATCCTCACCACAACTCCCAAGAAATACTCTCCAGAGAGGGACAACTTTAACGCCCTCATGGTCTTCAAGATGTTCTCTTCGAACAATAAGCGAAAACGGGCACTCCGCGACCTTGCCGAAGTCCACCAAGTTTCCTCACTTAGCCCATGGAACTACATGGCAATAACCTTTACGGCCGATGACGAACCAAAGGCTCGGTCAGTCAGGGCACCCGTCGCCTTAGTACTAAACCCCACCGTTGATGGTTTTCGGTTTACTAAAGTGCTCATGGACGGCAGTAGTGGACTTAACCTCATCTATGAGGACACGCTCGATAAAATGTAGATGGACAGATCATGCATTGAGCAAAGCAATACCACCTTTCAAGGTATTATCCCCAGTCGAGAAGCATGATGCTCAGGGAAAATTAAACTGGATGCAGTATTCAGCACACCCAAAAACTATAGATCCGAAGAGTTGCTCTTCCATGTGGTCCCCTTCCATAGTGGGTATCACGCCATCCTCGGTCGGGATGCTTTTTGATGCTTTCAAGCTCTACCCCATTACGGGTATACGAAACTCAAGATGCCCGGACCTAATGGTATTATCACAATTTCGAGCGACCCGAACAAAGCCCTTTGTGCCGAAAACAAAACCGCATCCTTGGCCCTCGAGGCGCTATCCGAAGCCCTAGCGGCATAGGAATTAACCACACTACGGTCCACTGTGGATAGGGACGATGTGATTCTCGATAAGAGATCCAAATCCACCTCTTTCAAGCCAATCGAGGAAATAGTCGAATTCCAAGTGCACCCGACGAACCCTAATAAAACAGCATCTATCGGAGCACAACTGGATCTGGTGGTGGATGACGTCCTGAGCACATTCCTGCGAGAGAATTTGCATATCTTTGCCTGGCACCCTTCAGACATGCCTGGCTGTCGGTGTCAAAACCGGCAAATCTCGGATAGGGGGGCCCAAGCTGTGCGTCTAAGGATCAATGGTAACAGGAGACCAGGGGACACGGTGTTTACCCAGGTTCGGGCCCTCTTAAAGGAGGAAAAACCCTACTCCTGCTTGATTATATTCGATGAGTATGAAGATTACAAGAGTTAATCTACCTTGAGGTCGTAATGGCTAAACCATAGATGTCTAGCCTATGAGTATTCCAATGACGGTGGAGAACATTGCCTTTACAGAGTAACCCCTCTAGTTTATATACACACTAGAGGGGCGTAGGGCTTCTAGAGTCTAATCTTGCCACCTACATATTGAGAAGTCCCATCCGGCCACAGGGAATAATCTTCAGCTTGATCTTGTACGGCCCATCCAACCCGGCCTATACTCCTGGGCCGGACACCTGAGGACCCTCGAATCCAGGACTCCCTCAGTAGCCCCCGAACTTGCCTTCAATGACGATGTTGTGTGCGGATGTAAGTCTTCGGCTTTGCAAGGCGGGTTCCCCATCATAGGTGGATCCGGTTACCTAGTCAGGACTCCGAAGAGGGGGTCCGATGAATGGTCTTCGGAATGGTTCTACATTGAGGATGTTCCTCTTCCAGACCCTCTTCGGCGCGGGCTTCCTAAATTCTCCAGCGCTCCTTTAAAGAAGCTATTCAGCTGGCGCCCGAAGTCTCCTAGACAAGAGGATAGTGCAGCAGTGATGACATTGGTCAGCAAGGTCAGATTGTTGACCCATTCCAGACTCTCCATCATTGAAGTCATGGCTATTGATATAAAGCGATGTATCCAGCCACTTCAGTCCAGAGTGGTTCCTTTGTGGAACTACAACAGGGAGGATGACACTTCCCGCTATACGCGAAAGGGTCCGGATGACCAAGCCGCATTGGCCGCCATGCTTATGGATCTTTATAAAGGAGAGGAGGAAGACTTCGCCCGTCTACAATGCCGGGATGACTTCTTCATGTACAACCCCATTGACTAGGTAAGTTTAATCATTCAACACCTTTTTATCATTGGGGTGCATTGACTAAATACTCTAGTTGTTTCAAAACAGTCGTGGAGGAAGATAGTCGAGAACATCCATTGCCCTCCTCCCCAACTAGAAGACCACACACATCATGAAGACCCCGAATTGCATGAAGATCCGAATATATTTGTGGAATTTGAAGACGGAGTCTATTACTAGGTGAGCCTTGATGGTTCGGAGGTAGCCATCACGGCTGATTACCCCGATCTTTAACCCTTCGTTAAGGTAAGTGTTCGGTAGTCAAAAAAGGAGTGACATTTCCACACATAACTTACTTTCTGCATTGAACTGTACTTCACAGGATCGACGTTCAGCGGACCGCACCCAAGGATGGGAAACAAGAAGAAGGATGGCACCCTCAAGTGCTGGTCGTGTGAAGTGAAAGGAAACCGGGAGCGCCACTGAGCCCGCTCCATCACCAAAAAGTTATGTGCCGAATTTCATGTTTAGAGGTGAAGCCGAATTGTCATTTTTCATCCTCCATCTATGATCTTAGGAGGGGTACCCGGCGGACCGTAAACAAGATCCCGACCAGCTGGGCCGCAGCCAATCCGGCACCGGAGGCGTCAACTAGGACCGAGGTGCATGTTGGTGCGGCGCAGACCCATCGGCCCCATGAGGAGTCAGATGAGGGAGTCCGTCACCAACTCCGAAGTGGAAAGTGCGATGAATCACCAACATTTGAAAGAAGCCATGCGCACTCCTGCTTTAACAGAGCCGGAATTTATCGCCCTTAGCACCGTGGGCGCACACATCCGAGCTGCCTGAGATGGACTTACAGGAGTCGCTTGCCTGTTCTCAAAAGATATACATGTATTAGTTTATATAAATTCAGTAGATAGATAGCAGTAGCCCCCGAGAATTAAATGAGGGGGAATAAACCGATTTGAGGATCGTTTATGACCGCAGGTTCTAAAGGAGAAGAATAGTGCATTATCCCAGGAGCTCGAGGCAAGCCGGACACATCTAAATGTCATTGTCTCCGAGCTTGAAGAAATGAAGAGTGCCCCAATGTACTTTGGCAAAGATAAAAAACTATAACAAGAAGCGAAGAAGCAGGCCGAAGAGCTCGAGAGCTTAAAGGCTCAACTCTTGGAGGCACAACAGGAAAACCAGAAGCTGAAGGGCAGTATATTCGGGATGAGTTGTGAACCATCCGAATTATTAATATAATCATATCATGGGGAATGTTATAGTTTGGTTGATACAGGTATGTTGACTGGTCGCCACGAGAAGGGAGTGTCCGGCCTACAAAGCGATGTTCTAAAGGAATTGTCAAAGCTGCATGAGCGTGCCCGGAAGGCCATGAAGAATATGGCCAAAGCCTTATGGCACTCTGATGCCCCTCCAGAAAGTATGGAGGGGTTGCCAGATCTGTTCAAGGGTGCTCGGCGTCGCTTTGAGCTATGGAAGACGTCTGCATGTCGTGAAGGTGCACGAGAGGCATGGGCCATGGTGAAGACATGCTACACTAGACTTGATCCGAATCATATGGCCCGAGTCAGACCTCAAGGACCTGACGAGAAGGAAATTCCTGTAAGCTTGCTATACGAACAAGTAATGACAGTGGCGAAATATTCGCAACAAGATTGTAAACTAGATAGTCGACTAGACGGCGTAGAAAGAGAATAGGCATTTGATTCTATGTAGCAATGGACTTTATGACTGAACTTATCTCCTGCGGAACATATAATTTTTTTGTCATCGCAGACCTTCGACTTCCACCTCCGAACTAAGAAGTTGGAGTGTTTCCATATAACATGTTAAACTAAGAAATGTTTAGTATATTTGGAAACCTGGCAATCCGGTCATATTGCTTGAACAGACAAAAAGTGTTCGGGGAGGTTTGTTATATTACTATTTAACGTAAGAAACATCTTCAATGAAAAATAGTTCCGTTAGGGGTTTCTTTCCTTGGTCTAGCATGCAAAATGATGCATTCCTAGGCTCGTATCTGAAGTGCAGGAAGCCAATTTCATAATTTTCCAGAAACAGACTATTGTATACATGTTGACCAATTATTCCCTTAAGAACGCTAGCTTCTGGCTTTACCCATCTGAGGTACAAGTCCTGATAACCCGGTTGTAGCAATCGCAGAGGTACTCCCTTTACACAGGAGCAAGGCAACCTAGCTTGCCAAAAAACTTACGTCAAAAAGGAGCATAAACACAGGAACAATCGGGAATGTAGGGTATAAACATAGGAGCAAGGCAACCTAGCTTGGCAAAGACTTAAGTCAAAAAGGTGCATAAAATGGCAGAAGCAACAATCGTTATGGACGAAAGAAGCTTATAAGCTTTTCAATAAAATACTTCTTTAAAAGAAGCCCCCATGTATGGTGGGGTATATACATTTAAAGATGTGTACCCCGAACAAAGCGGTCGATCCGAATATACATTTGAGAAGAAAAGGGAAAAACTTAAAATGGGAGAGAAAAGAGTAAAAAACCTAGTTTAAAATAAAACCAAAGGAGGCCGAACTACGCATAAAATCTCCGGAGCTAGGCAATGTTCCATGGGTTCGGCTCAAGGCGATTATCCTCTGCATTGCGAAGGCGATAGTCTCCTCCAGTAAGGACTTCATCTATGATGAAGGGTCCCTCCCAATTGGGCTTGAGCTTTTCATTTTTCTTCTCCGGGAGGCGTAGAACAAGTTCTCTGACATTGTATGTCTTAGCCCGCAATTCCCTGCTTTGGTAACTCATGGCCTGTTGTTGATAGAATGCCGAACGAGCTTTAGCAACATAGCCTTCCTCTTCAAGTCCGTCTAGGTCATCCTGCCAATCTAGTTCGGCTTTTCTCTCTTCGTACATGTGAACTCTAGGTGAGTCATGAATAATATCGCAGGGTAATACAGCCTCTGCGACGTACACCATAAAGAAAGGCATGTATCTAGTTGTTCAATTGGGCGTGGTCTGGAGTCCCCAAAGTACAGAATCGAGTTCCTCAACCCAGTGCTTGTCTGATTCTCATAAAGAGCGCACTAGTCTGGGCTTAATACCATTCATGATCAGACCATTGGCCCTTTCAACTTGGCCGTTTGTTTGAGGGTGGTATACGGATGCGTAGTTGAGTTTAATCCCCAACTTAGTGCACCAAGTTTTCAGCTCATCAGCTGTGAAGTAAGAGCCATTATCAGAGATGATACTGTGCGGGACACCATAGCGGTGGACTGCACCGGATATAAAGTCGATCACTGGTCCGACCTCAGCTATTTTTACTAGTTTGGTCTCTATCCATTTAGTGAATTTATCAACAATTACCAGCAAGTATTTATTTTTGTGGCTTCCCCCTTTAAGAGGTCCAACCATGTCAAGCCCCCAGACCGCAAAGGGACAAGTAATGGGGATAGTTCTTAATGCAATGGGGGGAATGTGGCTTTGATTGGTGAAAAGATGGCAGCCCACGCAATGCCGAACAAGGGCTTGAGCGTCTGCTCGAGCCGTGGGCCAGAAAAACACTGTCCGGAATGCCTTGCTTATGAGGGCTCGAGCTGCGGCATGATGGCCGCCAAGGCCAGCATGTATTTCTGCCAAGAGCTTCCTTCCCTCTTCTTCGGAGATACACCTTTGAAGGACTCCAGTAGTACTTCTTTTATACAGTTCACCCTCATGTACTTTAAAAGCATTAGAGTGCCGAACTATGCATCGAGCTTCGTTTTGATCGTCTGGGAGCTCCTGCGTATTAAGGTAGGCCAGGAATGGTTCGGTCTAGGGAGCGATAACCGCCAAGTTCTCATGAGCAGAGGGTGTGAATTCGATATCCGGACCCCCAACGATCTGTGCGTTGTGTTCGGCAGCTGGGGGTGTGATTAGGTCCATATTGCCTTCTCCGCTCTCACCCTGCTATACTACGGATGGCTTAAAGAGCCTTTCCACAAAGGAGTTAGGCAGCACAGGGTCGCGCTTAGCGCCCATACGAGCAAGGATGTAGGCCGCCTAATTACTCTCTCGAGCGACATGATGAAATTCCATCCCTTTGAACCGGGCTGAAATTTTTAATATGGCGTTTTGATATGCCGCCATTTTTGGGTCCTTTGCGTCGAACTCTCCGTTGACTTGGGAAATTGCAAGGTTGGAATCACCGTGCACCTCTAGGCGTTGTATACCCATGGAGACAGCCATGGGAAGACCATGTAGCAGTGCTTCGTATTCGGCTGCATTGTTGGAGTCTGCATACATAATTTGTAGTACATAGCGGACTATGTCCCCAGTAGGGGATGTTAGGATGATGCCAGCCCCCAGTCCGGCCAGCATTTTAGAGCCGTCGAAGTACATAATTCAATTGGAGTATGAGGTATACTCTTTAGGGAGTTTGGCTTCTATCCATTCAGCAATAAAGTCGGCCAATACCTGGGATTTAATAGCCTGGCGCGGCTTCTATATGATTTTGAATGGTAAAAGCTCGATGGCCCATTTGGCTATGCGGCCGGTGGCATCCCTGTTATTGATAATGTCATTGAGTGGTACTTCAGATGCCACTTTGATCGAACACTCTTGAAAGTAGTGTTGTAGTTTACGGGATGCCATGCATACTGTGTAGGCTACCTTCTGGTAGTGGGGGTATCGGGATTTGCAAGGTTTCAGGACCTCTGATACATAATAGACTGGATTTTTGGGTGGGGAATTTATGTCCCTCTTCCCCTCATTCGACGATGAGCACAGGACTAACCACTTGGTTAGTTGCCGAAATATATAATAGCATGGGCTCTCCAACAGCTGGTGCAACTAGGATTGGGTTGCTGGCGAGAAGGGTTTTGATCTCTTCCAGTCCAGCTGTGGCAGCGTCCGTCCAATTGAAGTTGTCTATGCGCCTTAGGAGCTTGTAGAGCGGTAGCTGTCGGATATCGGGTTCCGGAAAAACCCTTAAGGTTCGAACACTAGGGTGCACACGAATATCTCTCCCTACCGAAACACACCTTTATCCTCGTCGCAACTTCTAAGCTAGATTGATGAACAAGACAAGAGACACAAGATTTATACAGGTTCGGGCCACCGTTGTGGTGTAATACCCTACTCTCGTGTGTGGTGTGGTGGATTGCCTCTTGGGCTGATGATGAATAGTACAAGGGAAGAACAGCCTCGCCAGGAGAGGTGTTCTTGTGTTTGGTGGTGTGCTTGAGGAGGAATTGATCCGTCTCTGGATGAGATGCCTTCTACTGTGGTGGCTAGCCCTATTTATAGAGGCCCTGGTCCTCTTCCCAAATATTGAGCGGGAAGGGATCCAACAACGGCCATTTTGAAAGGGGACAGCTAGTACAAGCTATCCTGACTAAAGGTGGTCTTTGCCTGCCAAAGGCATTGGTGGTGACACCGTCTTGGGCTCCACGGTGACCTCGATCCTGCTGCTCTGCTGGTCTTGGTCTCATTGCACCGATAAGGAAACCTTTGCCTGATGCCTCGGTACTCCGTGCCTGCGCTTGCCCCCTTTGCACCAAAGAGGAAATGAGGACACTGCGCGGGCTGGCACCCTCCTGGCCATAATCGTCATGGCTTGCGTCATGGGCACCTCGCGAGGTACCCCTTGCCTTGATCTCTCTGCCTCCTCGCGAGACTGCCTGGTGAGGCCGCCCCTATGGAGGCCTTGCATCGTCCGCCCTACGAGGCTTGGCCCGTCGCGAGGGTCTTGGGTGTTTGGTTGATGTAGATGGGCCGTAGTGGGCCACTGGTTGAGCCACGCTGCAGGCCGCAGGTAGGCAAGTGTGGGGACCCCCGATCCCAGAATGCCAACGGTAGCCCCCGGGCCCAAGGCGCGCTCGGACTTGGCTTAGCAGTGAAGCCACATGGCAAGTGCGGAGCGCTGCGGGCCACAACAGCCTGCGGCCTTGGTTGTTGTGTGACAACTGATTGGGCATGGGCGTCTCCGCTTCCCCACGCTGCCTCGACAACTGCCCGACTGATAAAAGGTTGGCGTGGGCAAGGCTTGTCTTCATTGCTCTCCTTCGTCTTGCTCCAGATCCCCTTCCTTGCTTCCCCACTTCCGAAATCTCCATATCCACTCCACTCCTTCCCTTTCAACGAGCAATGGCGCCCCGCAAGGTCAAGGTCGACGCGCTGCCTGCTTGGTATTCGCCGGCTCTGATGCCCCCAATATGTCGGAGAAGAATCTCGCCGCTACGTGCCTGATGACGGTGGTGGAGGGCAGCAAGATGGGGGAGACCGAACTCCGGGCTGGCTCCGCCGAGACGGAGGCTAAGGGGAGCACCTTCTACCCCTTCTTCATGAACACCATCGTCACCAGCCTGGTTCCTCCCTTCTCCGACATCTTCTATGTCATCCTCCACCATTACAGGTTGTAGGCCCTTCATCTCTATCCCAACTCCATTCTCCTTTTGTCGATTTTCGCCTACTATTTTGAGGCACATGTTGGGATGATGTCGTACGTGGCTCTGCTGCGCCACTTCTTCTCCTTCCGAATCAACGGCGAGCACACCTCGGCATGCGCCAAATTCGTCACGTACGCCAAGGCTAACGCGATCTCGAAGACCGGGAAGAGGGCCGACAACTTCCGGAGCAAGTGGGCATGATGGATGCCAGATGTGTCCACCCCCGGTTGGTGTTGCCAACAGAGGTTCCCCAGCCTGACGAAGGGTGGTCTCCTGCGAAGCTTGCCGACGATCGGGCAAAGTTGGTGCCGGAGAAGATGAATGCCGACTTGAAGCCGGGAAAAGTGAAGGAGGCGAAGCTGACGGGGGCCACACTCCTAAGGGAGTTCCTGACGCAACGGGTGGCTCCGCTTCAGGCGCACTCGCGCCCCTTCTGGACGCTTGGGGGTGCAGACGACAAGCTCCGCCTGAATCCGGCGGCTCTAGCTGACGATGAACTGGCCTCAGCTCTTCGCCTCTTGGTTGGAAACGACCAGGAAGGTCTGGAGGGTTCCACTGCCCCCTTGTACCTTCGTGAGGACCGGGAATAGGTGGTGGCTGCTATGCCCACCTTTGATGGCCACGACCTAGTGCCGGCGGTGCCTCCTGTGGCCCAGGGGGCAACGGCGCCGGTGGACGTGTCTTCAGGCGACTCCCACGGGGGAGGAAAGGGAGAAGAGGAAGAGGAGCGCAACTCGGAGGCGACCTTTGAGGGGGCGGGGGAGACCTCTCCCCCGTGCAGGTCCAACATCCTCCGCACCTTGCCGGACGATGACAAGGCCGACGCCATGCGGGAGGAGGGGGATCCACCCACGATCCCGAAGAAGGACAGGTCGGCGCTGATCTCCCGAGAGGCTTCTTCTGCCCAGGCACCGCCTGGAGCCGCCTCCAGCCTTTCAGCTACGCCCCGGGCCACGAGGTTCTCGGGCTTCAAGCTTGGCAAGAGGACGGTGAGCTATGCCGTGATTGAATAGTAAGTGCTCGAACTCCATCTTGTTCTTTATTATGCCGCCGGGGCTTGACGTTCTCCATCAATTGGTTAGGCCACCGCTTGTGACGAAGAATAAGAAGGGGGACAAGGTGACTCTGTCTGGGGCAGACTCATCTGCCGCGGCCGCGCCTTCATCCGTGGGAATGGGAGGCGATGACGTTCACACCTCCCCTGCCCGATCATCCTCGCGAGGCCTGGAGGAGCGCCCTGGTGGGGTGCCAGCCCCTTGGCCCCACTGGCTCCGGAGGTGCCAGTGCCCGCTGCTGCTGCTGAGGTACCCAAGGCTCAGGAGCCCCCAGTCTCCCGAGTCGTTGTTACGCTGCCGCCTCCTCCTCCTGCGCCGCTGGTTCCGGGTTCTTCTGCCTACTCTGCTGTCTTGGACCGTGCCCTTTCTGAGTTGGGCCAGCTGTGAGAAGACCTCCAAGGCATCGACTCCCACCTGGTAGCCGGGCGCCTGGAGTTGGTCTCCGGCTGGATTCATTCCGACGGCTCCGTCCGAGCGGCGTTGAGGCGGGCTGCGGCAGCTTCTGAGGAGGAGAAGCAGGACTGCCACCCAGGCTGCAGCTGCTCGCGAGGCAGCATTGAAGGATGCCGCGGTCGCCCAGGACCGCTGCAAGGTGCTGGAGGCTGAGCTGTAGGGTTTGCGCGATGAGCATGCCAAAGAAGATCGCGACCGCCAGGCGAAGGAGGAGAAGATGAAGGCTCGGGAGGACACCGTCAGGGACCCCGACACCGAGCTGACCGCTCAGCGTGGCCGGCTAGGGATGTTGGAGCAGAAGTTGTGGGCGGAGAGGGCCGAGCTAGACGCCAAGGCGAAGGTCCTGGCCGAGGACCGCGTGACCTTCGCGCTCCTTGAGGAGAGGTCTCACAAGGCACTGAAGACACTCTACAAGAATGGCCGGCGCCGAGGACGGCCCCACCCAACTGCTTCTCTTCTTGGTCAAGGCGCTCGAGGAAGTCGTGACCGGCGTCGCCCCCATGGCCAAGGTAGAAGCTCAGGTCCTTTCTTCTGCGGTGCTGACATGCGTCTTCAGCCACTTCCACCTCCGCGATCCTAACGCCAATCTTGACGAGCTACTGGAGCCCGTCGACAGTGAGCACTCCGCCGCTGCTGCTCAAGCTGTGAAGAGCCAGGTGGAAGCCTTGCTGGGGAAGTTCTGCGCCTTCGCTT
>NC_057798.1:435611310-435618464 GCF_018294505.1 Triticum aestivum | reverse complement strand
TGATGTCCAAGGGTGATCTCCTCGCGGCTTCTTTCCTGTTTTAACTCCTGCAATGTGCATCATGCCTCGTGGAGGCGTTTAAACTTGCATTTGGTATTGTGAAGACAATTATGGTTTGTAATATTTGCTCCGGGATTTGCTTCGAGATTTTGCGATTTCCTTCCTATTTGCTTTATGTTTTACGTCGGCAGAGCCCGGCCCCGCGCATTCCTCAACTGCCGTTAGCCCCGATCGGATCACCAGGACAGGACCAAGGAGTGAGGGGCTACGTGACAAGTTAGGCTCCTGAGTCGCGATGCTCAGGAGTGCCCCTTGACGCGCAAATAACAAATAGGGAGGGAATGTAGGAGTAGATCTGGCATTCTACGTTAGCAGGGCCCGGCCCCGCGCATACCTCAACTGCCATTAGCCCTGACCAGGACGGGACTAAGGAGTGAGGGGCTACGTGACTAGTTAGGCTCCTGAGTCGCGATGCTCAGGAGTCCCCCTTGACGTTCAAATGATCTTCATACCTTGGCTCCGCTTGGGGAGGGGCGCGTGATGACCAGGTCTGAGGGACCTGGCTGGGTGTCGTGCGCTCGGGCGTGACCCAGTTGCAACCCCTGTATTCAGCCCCCCCCCCCCCGCGTGACGCTCCCATGGGTAGGTGTTTCGATGAGGCTAGACACTGAGCTTAGGGCTCCCTAAGTTTGATACGGCTGTGGGTTGCCCTCAGATGTTTATCACCAGCACGGAGCATAGTGCGTCCGTATGTGTACGGGCATAGCCGCTCATCGATAGTGACGTCAGCCAGCGCGGAGCATGGTGCTTCCACTGGTACGTGGGAGGGGGGCCCCATCCGGGAGGAGCCCCCGGGACGTGTACAGCCCCGCCCTGACACGTGGCTTGCACAGCAGGGCTAAACGAGGTGTATCTAGGCACTCGTGAGCCAGCGTGGGACTCACAAGGCCCTACCTCAAGCCGGGTTGCGCCTGGTCTTGGATCTTTGACAGTTGTGTGTTCTTGCGGGATGGTTAGATACAAATGCTCTACATCCTCAGGTCCCAGCCCTCGAGCGAGCTCAGCCGCTGCTGGTATGCTAGGTCGCAATGCCGTGGACAAGGCCAGGGGGTGAGGTCTGGAGAGCTAGTAAGAACTCCTGAGTCGCGATGCTCAGGAGCCCCCCTTTTAATGAGCAAGAGATTTGCATGAGAGAGAGAGGAGGCCCGTAGCGGGCGGCAGGTGATAATCACAGGCAGGTTAAGCATGAAAAGCAAATCATCTTAGGAGAATGCGGGAGGGATACATGCCACTGGGTCAGCCCCGAGCAGCTTGGGGATGATGCAGCCCGAGGGGCGCACCCAGCAAGGTAAACTAAAGACATAAGAAAAAGGGATACATGCCGCAGGGACGGTCCCATGTGGCCTGGGAATGATGCAGCCCTGAGGGCGCTCCCAGCTGAAATGAACTTTGGAAGATGTCACCTGGTACCATTGTAGAGCGGGTGTTGGAGTAGCTGAAGACGCACGGTGAAGAGGCCGACCCTCACGAGCCACCGGAGCCCTGAGCCTCTGGAGGCTCTGGGGATCCAGGCGGTTCCTCCAGGACAATCTCCATCTCCGCTAGGACCGCGTGATGCCTGGCCTCCTGAGCCACCAGAATGCTCCACAGGTGATGCTGGAAGGTGGCAGTCGTGTTCGGCAGGACAAAAGGCATGCGAACGTAGCTGTGCGGCGGACCGTCATAGCGTCCCTCACGCGAAGGCCAGAGGCGCTCCTGAGAAACGGCGCGGTTTAGCCCTGGGACATTGATGCAGACGCGCAGCCCACCATCCTCGCCTGGATGGGGAGCCATGCCAGGCAAACGATGACCGCCACGTATGACTCTTGCTTCCTGAAGCTCCTGAGTGGTCTTGGTGATGAACTCCTGAAGGTTGGGCTTCCCTAGCCCTGTGCCTTCCTGAGGGAAACGTGCTGCGAAGCATGCCTCCAAGTGGTGCCCGAGCGCCTCCCTCGTGATTTTGGCAAAGTCCGTGGCCCTCCAGAAGAGAGCCCCCGAGCCCTGCCCAAGGAGGGCGTCGGGCGCGCCTTCCTATGCGATGGAAGGAGGCATCCCTTGCACGGGCGCGGACCTAGATGCGGAACCTCCTGAGGCCTTGAGTTGAGCAGTGTCTTCTTCTTCTTGGGGACTGCCTCAGGAGGGTTCTCACCCTTGCTGTCCGGGTCCTCGATTGATGCAACTTGGAAGGCGCGCTCGAGGGAGCACACCGCATCTCTCTCCTCGCAAGGGACTGTGATGATCCCGCCACTTCCTGGCATCTTGAGGATGTTGTAGCCATGGTGGGTCACCGCCATGAACTTGGCCAGGGCTGGATACCCAAGGATGGCGTTGTATGGCAGGTGGATGTGGGCGACGTCGAAGTTGATGATCTCAGTGTGGTAGTTGTTGCGCTGTCCAAAGGTGATAGGGAGGCGGACCTTCCCTATTGGGGTGGTGGAGCCGTCAGTAACTCCTGAGAAAGGCTTGGTAGGCTAAAGTTGATCATATGGCACGTGAAGGTTGTTGAACGTCTCCACAGACAGGACGTTAAGCCCTGCGCCGCCATCGATGAGGGTCCTCGTGACTTGCACGTTGCTGATGACTGGGGAACAAAGCATCGGGAGGACGCCAGCGGTAGCCCCACACTTGAGTTGATCTGCTAAGCTGAAGGTGATGGCACACTTGGACCACCTGAGCAGGCGCATGGCCTCAAGCCTGGGGAGGACTGCATTCACCTCGCGAGCAAACTGCTTGAAGATGCACCGAGAGACTGGGGCCTGAGTTTCGCCCAAGATGCAAGCGATAGCACATGGCTCCTGGAAGCCCACAACCCCTCGTCCTGGTGGTGGTCGTCGTTCCTTCTTGGTGGTGGTGGCAGAGGAGGAAGGCCTGCATTGCCCTACGGGAGATCCTCCCGAGGCTGATCCCTCCAGGCGCCCTCGCGAGGCTGGTCCTGCCAACGATCCTCGCGAGGTCAGTCACGCTACTCCTGGTGAGTGCCATGGTCGTCCCATCATCCTCTGCCTCGTCCTCCTCCTCGGCCATAGCCCCGGTCGTTGCGCTTGTAACATCGACCGAAGCGTCCTTCTCGAACGGCTCTAAGCTCTTGGCACTCGTTGGTATTGTGGGTGTGGAGGTTGTGGTAGGCGCAGAACGGTCAGCTGCCCTTGGACGACTCCGGCTGGTCCCTGTCGCGCTTTGTGTCTGGTACTGCTGCAAGCACGGCTGTTCCTTTGCGCTTCAGGTCCTTGGCCTTGGCCTTCTTCTCTTCTGGGTCAGCAGCTGGAAGCTCGAGGAGGGAGAGGCGTCCTTCCTCGGCCCTTGCGCACTTGGTCGCTAGGTTGAACAGCTCCAGGGATGTGCACAACTCCTTGTGGATGGCAAGCTCCTCCTTCATCTTGACGTCATGGACGCCATCAGAGATGATGGCCTCGTCCGTCACCTTGGGGGTCTTGAGGCGGGCGATGTTGAAACGCTGGATGTATTTCTGCATGGTCTCCCCGGGCTGTTGCTTGATGCGGCGCAAGTCACCCGTGGCCGGGGGGCGGTCGCGAGTGTCCTGGAAGTTGGCGATGAAGCGGCTATGCATCTTGTCCCAGGAGGAGATTGAGCCAGGAGGCAGGTTCAGGCGGCACCATCCTTGAGCGCCATAGGAAACCAGTTCGCCATGACCATCTCGTCTCCGTTGGCCGCCTCGATGCCCAGCTCGTAGAGCTGCAGGAACTCCACGGGGTCGGCGGTGCCGTCGTAGCGAGGAGGCAGGTCGGGCTTGAACTTGCCCGGCCAGGCGACGCTACACAACTCGGTGGTGAAGGCACGTCAACCTGCCGTGGCCACCGGAGCTGTTTGCTGACGTGGGGCATGCTCTTGTTGGTACCCGTGCACTACCGCAAGGGGAAGCACGGGATCTTGGCGCACCAGTGCAGGGACGCGGTCTTATCGTGCTGGTGCAGGAAGCACGAGAGCGCCTTCTTGAGGCTGAGGGATTTCTTGGCGGCTTCTTTCTTGTCGCGTGGGCGCTGGATGCAGTGGGTCATGTCCAGGGGCCGCGCGCCTTGGAGACAGGGCGCCTTCTTGATGGAGCCAGGGTGGCGCTGACGAGCTCGGTGATGTGAGCGAGCCATTCTTCGTAGAGGTCGTCGACTGGGTGGTAGTGCAGGAGCAAACGTGCCTGGAGCAATGCGGCCTGCGTGTCCGTGGGGGCGCGATGAGCGTGAGACGACGAACCAGCTGGGGTCAGTGATGGAGTGGCGGTGCGGCCTTCCCGCCGCACCGAGGGGTGCAGTGAAGATGCTTGCTGCTCGTTCCCCACCGGGCCGGTGGCGGCGTTGGTGGTAGGCGACTGACAACGACAAGGAGGCCTGCCGACGGGAGCCTTCTGGGTGACACGGGCGCGAGGTCGGCGAGCGTCTGCCATGGATGCGACGAAGCGATGGGACACAAATCAGCGGAAACAAGATTTCAACACACCCCTACCTGGCGCGCCAAATGTTGGATATCGGGATCCGGCAAAACCCTTAAGGTTTGAACACTGGGGTGCACATGAAGAACTCTCCCTACCGAAACATGCCCTTAGCCTCGCCGAGATTTCTAAGCTAGATCGATGAACAACACAAGAGACACAAGATTTATGCAGGTTCACCGTTGTGGTGTAATACCCTACTCCTGTGTGTGGTGTGGTGGATTACCTCTTGGGCTGATGATGAACAGTACAAGGGAAGAATAGCCTCGCGAGGAGAGGTGTTCTTGTGTCTGGTGGTGTGCTTGAGGAGGAATCGATACACCTCTGGATGAGATGCCCCTAGATGAGATGCCTTCTACTGTGGTGGCTAGCCCTATTTATAGAGACCCTAGTCCTCTTCCCAAATATTGAGCGAGAAGGGATCCAACAACGGCCATTTTGAAAGGGGAAAGCTAGTACAAGCTATCCTGACTAAAGATGGTCTTCGCCTGGCAAAGGCACTGGTGGTGACGCCGTCTTGGGCTCCATGGTGACCTCCGTCCTGCCGCTCTGCTGGTCTTGGTCTCGTTGCACCGATAAGGGAACCTTTGCATGATGCATCGGTACTTCGCGCCTGCGCTTGCCCCCTTTGCACCAAAGAGGAAATGAGGACACTGCAGGCTGGCGCCCGCCTAGTGCCCGCCTAGCCTTGATCGTCATGGCTTGCGTCATGGGAACCTCGCTAGGTACCCCTTGCCTTGATCTCTTCGCCTCCTCGCGAGCCTGCCTGGTGAGGCCACCCCTGAGGAGGCCTTGCATCGTCCGCCCCGCGAGGCTTGGCCCCTCGCGAGGGTCTTGGGTGTTTGGTTGATGTAGACAGGCCGTACTAGGCCACTGGTTGTGCCACGCTGCAGGCCGCAGGCAGGCAAGTCTGGGGACCCCCATTCCCAGAACACCGATAGTAGCGTTTTATCTCCCAATTTGGAGATGAAGCGGCTTAGGGCCGTGACGCACCCAGCTAGTTTCTGGACTTGCTTTAGGTCTGTTGGTGTGGCCAATTGTGACAATTCTCGGATTTTAGCTTGGTTTGCTTCAATTCCTCTATGAAACAATAAACCCGAGCAATTTTCCGGTCGGAACTCCGAAGACACATTTTTCCGGATTAAGCTGCATGTCGTATGTTCAGAGGTTGTCGAAGGTGAGGCGGAGGTCGTCCACCAGTGTCTTGACGTGTTTGGTCTTGATTACCACATCGTCAACATATGCTTCAACCATTTTGCCTATTTGTTTTTCCAGGCAAGTTTGAATCATACGTTGGTAGGTAGACCCAGCATTTTTGAGTCTGAAGGGTATAGTGTTGAAGCAGAAGGGATCGTAAGGGGTAATGAACATGGATGCAGCCTGGTCCGATTCCTTCATCTTAATCTGACGGTATCCGAAATAGGCATCGAGGAAGCACAAAGAGTCATGCCCTGCTGTTGCGTCAATAATTTGGTCGATGCGAGGCAATGGGAAGGTGTCTTTAGGACAAGCCATGTTGAGGTCCTTGAATTCGAGACACATGCGCTAGGGTTTGTCCTTCTTTGGTACCATAACCAAGTTGGCTAACCAATCCGGATGTTTAATTTCCCTAATAAAACCCACCTCTAACAATTTGGCTAGCTCTTCTCCCATGGCTTGACGCGTGGGTTCGGATAATCACCGTAGTGTTTGTTTCACGGGTTTGAATCCCTTGATTACATTAAGACTGTGTTCGGCCAGTCTTCGTGGGATGCCGGGCATGTTTGAAGGGTGCCAGGTAAATATGTCCCAATTCTCTCGCAGGAATGTACGTAGGGCGGCATCCACTGTCGGATCTAGTTGTGCTCCGATAGATGCTGTTTTGTTAGGGTCCATCGGGTGCACTTGGAATTTGACTATTTCTTCGGCTGGTTTGAAAGAGGTGGATTTGGATCTCTTATCGAGGATCACATCATCCCTATCCACTGTGGACCGTAAGCTGGTTAATTCCTCCACCTCCAGGGCTTCGGATAGTGTCTCGAGGGCCAAGGACGCTGTTTTGTTTTCGGCACGAAGGGCTTTGTCCGGGTCGCTCAAAATTGTGATAATTCCATTAGGTCCGGCATTTTGAGTTTCATATACCCATAACGGGGTATAGTTTGAAAGCATGATAAAGCGTCCCGGCCGAGGATGGCGTGATACCCACTTTAACACTACAAAAAAAGACACATTCGTGACATTTTGGGCCGAACAAATTTTTTCTGTCATACATATGACACTTCTATGACGACAATTGTGACAAAACCCGGTATCATCATAGATGTGGTGGGCTCCTACTTCTATGACAAAAAATCATGAGAGAAAATGGGCTTTTCGTCTTGGGTGGCCTGGAGACGCAGGTGCATGACATTCTTTGGGCCGTCCATGACGGAAAAAACCATGGTAGAAGCGAGGGCGAGGAAAATTTCGAGGAGTTCCCGGTTACGGTGGGTGGTCGGGGGCCTAGCGATGCGCGTTTCTCTCGTACATGCACGCGCGTGTGTACGAGCTGTTGGCTCTAATTGAACCCGAGTGAGGCGTTGGGCTCTAACTGAACCCGAGCGATTGCACTGTAGGCTACGCGTTACTGAACCCGAGCGATCGATCGATGGCTGCTAACTGAACCCGATCGAGCGATTCCTTCGCTACTGCTGCT
>NC_057798.1:435600947-435611090 GCF_018294505.1 Triticum aestivum | reverse complement strand
CAGTGAGCAGTGGCGGTGGATGAACAGGACCCCGTGGCATTGCCTCGATCGAGCCGATTGGGGCTGGATGAACAGGACCCCGTGGAGTGGAGGGCTGGATGAATAGGACGACCCCATGGAGGGCTGGATGAACAGTAGACGGTGGAGGGGTGGTTGAACAGTAGCCAGTGGAGTAACGCGTGCTGGAGGCTGGATGAACAGGAGCCCGTGGAGGCTGGAGGAGGTCGACGGTAGCCCGTGGAGGCTGGAGGAGGTCGATGGTGGAGATGAACAGTATACCGTGGAGTCCCGTTCTGCGGTACGCCACACCCCTCCCGATGAACAGGACCCCCGTTTCGACCGTAGCGCTCCAACACAAGTCTGTTTCGTCCGTTTTGCGGTATGCCACACCCCTCCCGATCAACAGGACCCCTGTTTCGACCGTAGCACTCCAACACTAGTCCGTTTCGTCCATTTTGTGGTATGCCACACCCCTCCCGATCAACAGGACCCCCATTTCGATCATAGGAGGTCCGTTTCCTCCATTTTGCAGTACGCCAGACCCGCCCCGATGAACAGGATCCCGTTTTGAATGTGGTCGGTCGAACACAAGGCCGTTTCCTCCGTTCCGCGGTACGCCATGCCTCGTTTCCATCGCCTGTTCCGTCGAAGCCCTCCCGATGAACACGACGACGTATTCCGTTCCGACCTAGCCGGTTGGCTCCCATGAACACGACGACGACGTTGTTTCTTCATTCTGACCCAGCCATGTACACGAGCCCTGGCCGTACGTATGCGTGAGTAGGCGTTTGAGACCCCGCCCGTATGTACACATACGTGGCCGTATTTTCTTTCTTGCACACTGGCCATTGTATGTACGTGTACATGCTACGTGCGCGCCTCTACTACGACACGTGCGCGCCTCTACATCCACCAGTATATATGTACGTACACGTTCGCAACCAGAATGACAATGCTATGTACGCTTCGACCAGGTGGGTCCCGACTGTCAGGCACTTCATTGCATGCGAAGAGTAGCTGGTGGGTCCCAGCAGTCATGGGGGCGAATCATTTTTTTGCTCGGACGCACTTCCTTGCGTGCGAAGATGTAGCTGGTGCGTCCCAGCAATCAGGGGGGAAACATTTTTTTCGCGAAATACGGTGGCCCGTTCGGTGGGTCCCTGCTGTTAGGTGGAGGAATCATTATTTTCAGCGTAATAAGGAGGCACTTCCTTGCTGCGGCCGTGGACACAGCTGTGAGCCTCTTCACGTACAGTCCACGTCTGATGGAAGTCGTTCCTTGACCACATTGACCACGCCGCGCCGAGAGCACCAGGGCAGTGGAAGACGGCAAGGCCTAGGAAGCGGACGATGGGGAGCCGGGGAAGACGCGGCAGTGGAAGCCCGCGCGGAGAGGAGTACGAGGTTCACTGGTTCGGCTGCGGTGTCAGGCTGCCGTCGCCGCAGGGCCTGGCCGGCGGACGGAATAGTAGGGGGCGGTGAGGCCTCCGCGGCAGCACAGCCGACCATGGGAGGCAGGAAAATGCGGCCCGACCGGCGCTGCTTTGGGCGGCTGGAGCAAGGAGACCAGAGGTTGAAGAAGCAGTACGGCCGTTGGATGGACATCATACGGTCACTAGAGCTAAAATCGTTTATATTGACTAGGTTGACAAAGCCCTCCGTCCCCGTCCACTTAGTAGGCCCACAAGTCAGCCTCCCACCAAGGTGGGTCCCAGCTAGCAGGGGGAGTATTCTTTTTTTGTGCGTAATAAGGAGGCACTTCCGGTGGGTCCGAGCTGACAACGGGGGGGACATTTTTTCGCAAAATACGGTGGCCCGTCCGTTGGGTCCCAGAAGTTAGGGGCAAACGTTTTTTTCACGAAATACTGGTGGCCCATCCAGTGGGTCCCTGCTGTCAGGTGGAGGAATAATTATGTTCCGCGTAATAAGGAGGCACTTCCTTGCGGCTGCCGTGGACCCAGCTGTCAGCCTCTCCACGTACGGTACTCTTCCGATGGAAGTCGTTCGTTGACCACATTGACCACGCCACGCCAAGAGCACCACGGCGGTGGACGATGGCGAGGCCTAGGAAGGTGATGACGCGGAGCCGGGGAAGATGCGGCAGTGGATGCCCACGCCGAGACGAGTATGAGGTTTCACTAGTTCGGTTGCGGTGTGAGGCTGTCGTTGCCATAGAATAACAGGGTTTGTGGTGAGTGGAGGGATGGCCTAGCCAGTGGTGGGAGTAGTATGGGGGCGGTGAGGCCTCCGCGGTAGCACAGCCGGCCACAGGAGGCAGGAGCAGGCGGCACGACCGGCGCTGCTTTAGGCGGTTGGAGCAAGAAGACCACAAGTTGAATAAGCACTATGGCCGTTGGATGGACATCATATGGTCACTGGAGTATTGACTAAGTTGACAAAGCCCTCCGTCCCCGTTAACTTAGTAGGCCCACAAGTCAGCCCAACAATATGGTGGGTCCCAGCTAGCAGGGGGTATTCATTTTTTTGGGCGTAATAAGGAGACACTTCCTTGTGTGCGAAGATATAGCTTGTGGGTCCGACCTGTCAGCGGGGCTAACGTTTTTTTCGCGAAATACAGAGGCCCTTCCTGTGCGTCCTAGCTGTCAGGTGGAGGAATCATTATTTTGCACGTAATAAGGAGGCATTTCCTTGCGTGCGGCCATGGACCCAACTGTCAGCCTCTCCACGTACAGTACCATGTTGACCAGGCCGCGCCGAGAGCACCAGGGCGGTGGACGACGGTGAGGCCTAGGAAGGGAACGACATGGAGCCAGGGAATACTTGGCAGTTGTTTCCCACACGGAGGAGTACGAGGGTTTACTGGTTCGTCTGCCGTCCCCGGATAATAACAACAGGTGTGGGTGAGTAGAGGGATGGCTAGGCCAATGATGGGAGTACGGTGGGGCCGTGAGGCCTGCGCGGCAGCATAGCCGGCCACAGGAGGAGGGAGCAGGCAGTCCCGCCGGCGCTTGTTTGAGCGGCTGGAGCATGAAGAGCAAAGATTGAAGAAGCACGACAGCCGTTGGATGGACATCCAACAGTCACGGCTCTCGTGTGTTGACTAAGTTGACAGGGCATTGCGTGTGCGTCAACCTATTTTTTTATGAAATCATACACGTCAACTAGTAGTAGGCGCACAAGTCAGCCTCAAATCTGTGGAAAACAGCATACATCCCATCTGCCATTATTTCTAATAATGTACAGCCCATTTGCTAATTCTTAAGAATTTTTTTGGAGCCCATCTTTTTGTTAGCATTACACCCCATATTGTGGCCACGGTCAAAAAGTATACGAAATTTTGCATATTTCGGTGCAGTCAACTATTTTTAATCCAGAAATATCGATTCAGAATCAAACTATTTTGAAAAATAATTTATATAAATATAAAATCCAAATAATTTTCCACGCATAAAAATCAATGGAATTTAAAATCTTGTAATGAAAAAAATTGAAACTAATCCCGGTTTGATGTGTTTTAAAAATGTACAGCCCATTTCTGGGCAAACCGAATGAAACTCTCCTTGTCTTGAAAGATTTGCAGCCCAGCAGGGCCGATAAAGCAAGTAGGCCTTGTTTGGGTATTTCTTTAAAAAAATAGAACTGGGCTAGCAATTTTCAGCAAGAAAAAAACACAGCCGGGCTCATGATGTGGTAAACGTAAATAAACCCCTGGCTAGACGGGCCACAGCCCCCACACAGCCCCGTTGTTACCCTGATCCATCGCTAAAACTAGTATAAATAACAACTGTTTGTTCCTCAAAAAAAACTGCGCGACCTGCTGGGTCCCTGGTGTCAGCCGCTCGTAGTGTAATTCTCTCGTCTATTGACTACGTTGACAATGGCGTGAGCCCCAAATGTCCAACCATTAGGAGGAACCATATTTTTGGGCTTGTAATATAGTGGCACTTCCTTGCGTACTGCCATGACGCTGGTGGGTCCCTACTGTCATCCTCTCCACGTACAGTGATCTCCTTGTTCCTCTCGGTTGTTGACGACGTTGACAATGAAAGAGGGCGGCGCACCACGCACGGCGAGCGAACCAAGGCTGCAAGGCGGAGGATGACGGCGAGGCCTCGGAGGGAATGAACAGGAGCCATGGAAGATGCGCTGGTCCAGTCATAGGCGGAGGGGAGTACGCGGGTTGACTGGTTCGGGTGCGGGTACGTGTCGGGGCTGACGTCGCCGGAGAATAACAGGACGTGTGGGGGAATAGAGGGAGGGACTGGCCAACGTTGGAGGGTACATACGGTAGGGCGGCGGAGGCGCAGCCAGTCATGGGAGGCGGGAGCAGGCGGAGCCAATGGGGTGGTTCAGAAACTCCTTTTTTTGCTCTTCGACATACCCATCCGTCAAAACCATGCTGCTGATAAACTTAAGCCTGATGGACAATAGTAACCTCGCATTCGGTAGGAAGAATGTGACAAATCTATTGTTTGCACGGTTGGCTACATATCGTTCTAGCATTATTTTCTTCAATCGAATCTCATGAGAAGTGAGAAAATCCCGAATCCACCGATTGGTTATAACTATTGTACACCGTCCTGTTGCCTAAATAGACATGAAGATTGAAAACAGTTAAGGTCTAAAAGAAGAGTGTCGAAAGAGCAACAGCTGAACGGTTAATTCTAGTACACTATATGCGAGCTTCCAATGTGTGTGAAATTACCACCTTTATATACAACTTCTCTAGACATGGAAAGCATTGCAGCAAGCCAATAATCTTGTTCAGATCAAAACTATTCATTTGGATATATAAGATCTTGACAGAATCCAACACCATTGATAGGCCATCCATGGAGAAACTCTTCATTGAGCATAGAACATAATATTAGTACAAAATCTGTACTCCACGATGATATATAACTTGCGCGCAAAAATTTAAAATGCAGCTTATGGTTACAAGTGTAGATGATAATATAAAGTACCTGAAGAACTATGGAGCCAAACACCATATTGAAATGAGCACAGAGATCATGTATTACAGTCAAGGTCTCCAGTTTAGACGCGGAGAGGACGGTTATTTGCAACGGTGAATAACTAGAATCAAGGATCAACCTTTGAAGTGAAGGGGTATCTTAGATGATGAGCTACCTTCCATCAAAAGAAATTCCAATTCTTACAAGGTTAGGCTACTTTATTTGGAGACAACCGATTCTAACTGTGAAAACAAGCACCAAGCACTCCAGGGCAGGGCAACTGGAGTGGATGATGTTGTGCAATGAGGCCTCCGATATACGAACCCGCAGAAGTGAAAGTTTCTTGAGAAATGGGAGTCGAAGGTTTAGTACCAGATTGTCTGGTAGGCAGCACATTGCAAAGGGCACCGCGAGAGAGGAGGAAAGCCACGAGATGGACATCGGTGCTGAGGGCACAAGTTCATGGCATTCGGTATGTGGTATGTGATTTCTAGGGGAATAGTAGAACTCAAGCAGCTGTAGTTCTGTGAATTCAGGGGATTTCAGCCAGGCGTCCACTGTGCAGGGCATGGTATGCTTGCTCAGGTAGCATGATGGGATGCAGAGGCTTTGAACGGAGCCCTGGTGGGAGGATATGATGTCTCTAGGGGTTTCAAAATCATTGAAGAGACATAGCTGATGAAAGTCGAGATTAAGGGGCATGGCGCGCCATAGAGGGCGCCACCAAATTGAGAGGACTTGGGTGCGGCAGAAATCCTTGGTGGGGAGAAGCGAGATGATCTCCGCAAGGACGGCGTCCGGGAAATCGCTGATGTGGTCCACCCGAGATTCTACATGTTCCTAGGATCCGGTGGGGGCGGGGTCTGTCACACCCTAGCTAGTTCATGCATTAGAGTGTTGCATCATGTCTATTTTTCTCAACAGAAACTTGAAATGGGGATGATAGAACCCCCAGCCCCCTCTGAAACCAACTAGGGTTTACTAAAAATATTTTCAATGAACCTGAAATGCCCTTCTAAAATGTCCATCATTTTTGTCTTGGTTCAGAGCCTCTGTCAAAAGTGGTGCACAATTTTCTAGGACATCTTAAGGTCTTTGAATTAAATCATAAGTATTTGAGTTTGGGCATTTAAAATTATATAAAATATTTCAAATGCCCAAATATTCCCAAACTAAAATGTTTCATGTTGGAAATATTCCAACTATGGACCAGGAGCAGTTTGGTTAATTTTGGAACTGTTTAAGTATTTTTAAAAAACTCCACAAAGTTGCAAAAAATAGAAAAACAAAAAACAGGAAGAAAACCTTACCTGGCGCCTACTAACCGGCCCACCTGCCGGCCCAGCCCAGCTGCCGCGCCAGCGAGCTACTTGGCTCGGCCAGGCAGGCAGGCAGGTGCTCGGCGGCGAGCAAAGCATGCGTGCCACGCAGCTGCCCGCCGCCTCGCCGCTCCCCTCTTCCAGCTGATGACGGGTATCGATCCCCCTCTCTCCCTTGAACCCCTCGGACATCTCCTCTCCTCCCCAGCTCCTCCCCCTCGCGCTACCCAGCCATGGCCGACGCCACCGCCGCCGCCCCATCGCCGTAGCCGCGCTCCCCGCCGTCCGTGCTCCGTCTCACCGTGTCTAGGAGCTCCGCCGCCATCCTCTTCGTCGAGCTAGCCGAGCCCCGCGTGCTCGTGTGGCCCGAGTCCACTGCACCGACTTTGCCCGAGTCTGCCGTCGCCGGAGATCCCCTTCAATGCCGTTGCCGCATCAGTCCGTCCCTGACCCCGCCGGTTGCCTCCACGAGTGCCCTGTGAGCCTAGCTACATCCCCTTCCCTTCCTCTCTCACCCCCGAGCTGTGTAGCAACCGCACGAAGATCACCCGCACGCACCGCCGCGGAGATCGTCGCCGACGTGCTCCCGGCCATCCTCCGTTCACCTCTCGGTGTCCATCGCACTCACCACGTCGCGTAGGGTCTAACCATACACTCCCCGCACCTCACCGCACACCCTAGCCCCGAGTTCGCCTCCACCCGAACTCCGGCGGCTGCCTAGGTCGTCGCCGGCGCCGATTCCGGCCACCCCGACCCCAACTAACTCCACCAAGAGCTGCGGTTTGTCCCCAGCTCCACTTAGGTGCCTTCCGCGACCCATTTGGTGGCCGGAACGGCCAAAATCACTTCCGCCGCCGCGTCGGGCTCGCCGGCGGCTAAACGCCGGTGCAGCCGACATGACTTTGACCACGGGTGGGCCATGGTTGACTCTGTTGAGTTAGTGACAGGTGGGGCCCAGCCCTGTTAACTAATCCAGTTTAGTTCTAATTAATTTTTTAGCTAAACTAATTGCACTGACACCCTGGACCCACTGGTCAGTTTGACCTGGACCAGTCTGTTGACTTGCTAAGGTCAGCATGACATCATGCTGATGCAGTAATCCTTTTCTGGAATTAAAATAAATCTAAAATGATTTATAAATTTCAGAAAATGTTCTAAACTTCAAAAATTCATAGTAATTCAACCATAGCTCCAAATGCAAAGTGTGAGATATGAAAAATGATCAGAAAAATCCAACCTATCCATCTGTACTGGTTTCATGCATGTTTAAACAAGCTAACCTACTGTTTATTGCAGAACAAGTTAAAGCACTTATAAGGGCCATGTATGAGTTTGAAACTTGAATCTTTGATTCAAAATGGTTCAAACCCATCTGGTTTTAGTTGCATTAGCCCAACACACTCATATTGCCATGTTTCATGCATGCATCATATTGTTGCATATTGTTTGGTGATGTTGTGTATCGGTGTTCTCTGCGGCAGGTTCTACCTTCGAGGAGTACCACGATTACCCTAACGAAGAACCATATCAGTGCATCGACCCATCAGGCAAGCAACCAACCATTTGATCATATCGATACAATCCCATGTTCTCGCTTCTGCTCTCTTTTACTGCATTAAGACAACGCGTTTCAAACTGCTGTGTGCTACGGTAGTTGAACCCATTTCCTCTGCATGACCTGTCATTGCCACAGTAACTAGATGAAACCCACTAGCATGTGTAGGAGTTGTTTGAGCCATATGTATGTGTTGTTCCTACCTTGCTATGCCTGCTATGCTTAGAGTCGTGTCAGGTCTGGTTCATCTGGGTGATGGGCTAGAGTGAAATGATCATGCCGGTAATGAGAGTGATGTGGTGAACACGATTTGGTAAAGGTATCGATGAAAGGCCATGTAGGAGTACATGGTGGGTTGTTTCATTGAAGCCGACCTTAAGCACTGAGATCTGTATGTGTGATTTAAGATACAACTACTACCATGCATTGGGCCCTAAAATATGACCCCGCTCGACTTCTTATTCACCCTAGTTCTCTGTCCAGGAGTTGCAAGTAGTTTCTGGTGTTTGTAGCCTACTGGAGGCCGTGGACAGCGCTGACCGTAGGGGTGGGCTGTGATGCGGTAGGTACGTGGCACGGTGTACCGGATACCCGTTAGGTATCTCGGGAACCCTGTACACATCGTTCGGGGGCGTATGTGGAAACCTCGGCCGGACTCCCTGCGGATGGAACCTGGATAGGCGATAAACCTGGACTAGAGACTTAGGTGTTTAGGTAGGTCGTGGTCTACACCGACGTCGGCTTTCGCTTGAAGTCTGCCGAGAACATGTCGTGTGCAGACGCTAAGTGGTGGAAACATGTATGAAGAAGTACACCCCTGCAGGGTTAACATTATCTATTCGAATAGCCGCGTCCGCGGTAAAGGACTACTTGGTTGCTTATACAGTTCCTAGACAAGTAAATGGATACTACTAAAAATCTCAAGATAAGCGTGAGTGCCGAGGATGGCTCTTCCGTAGGATGACGGAGGTGGATCCTCGGTGGTGTATTGAAGTGGTGAGTAGTGGACTCGTGTGCGCAAAACCATTTCAAGTTGGTGTACCATAGGATAGCTTAGCCAAGAGTCAAAGCTGGCTTGCTGCAATAACCCCACCAACCCTTCTTGATAATGTGCATGTATGTAGGATCTAATGTAAGTCTTGCTGAGTACCTTTGTACTCATGTTGCTTTAATTTACATTTTCAGAAGACGCTACAACCCCTTCTGATGGGTTCTTCGTAGACGTTGACATCGATGAGTAGACCGAGGCCCAGGTGGTGATCCTGAGCTTGTGAAGGACCGCGTAGTATAGCCAGGCTTTCCCAAGCCTCTTTTATTTTACTAGTTGTCTATACTCAGACAAGTTACTTCCGCTGTTGGCTTGTATGTCTGTATGACTTGAATGCTGGGTCATGTGACCCGTACTTGTGTGTATGATATGTATGGCTCTCTGAGACTTAAAAAAAGTACTTGTGTTGTAGGGTCATGTTGTGATGCCTTGTTGTATTTGCACATATCGAGCATATTGTGTGTATGATTGAAATGCTTGGTATGTGTGGGATCTGACTATCTAGTTGTTTATTCTTAGTAGCCTCTCTTACCGGGAAATGTCTCCTAGTGTCTCCACTGAGCCTTGGTAGCTTGCTACTGCTCCGGAACACTTAGGCTGGCCGGCATGTGTCCTTCTTCGTTCCTGTGTCTGTCCCTTCGGGGAAATGTCAAGTGATGGATTCCGGAGTCCTGTTAGCCCGCTATAGCCCGGTTTACCGGAGTCCTGTTAGCCCAGTGCTACAGCCCGGATTCACTTGCTGATGACCGACACGTTCGATGCTGGGTCATGGATGCCTGTCCCTGTAAGTTTGTGCCGCTTTGGGTTTACGACTAGCCATGTCAGCCCGGGCTCCTTACCATATGGATGCTAGCGACACTATCATATACGTGTGCCAAAAGGCGCAAACGGTCCCAGGCAAAGGTAAGACGACACCCGTGGGAATACCGCGCGTGAGGCCGCAAAGTGATATGAGGTGTTACATGCTAGATCGATGTGGCATCGAGTCGGGGTCCTGACAGGGTCGCCGCTTCTCCCCGCGCTGCCGAGTGCAGGATCTACAACAGGCGTCGCCGCTGACGGGAGCCTTATCTTCTTGGCGCTGGGGTCAGCCGACTCCATTTTCCTCGAGGGCGTCGTGTCGCGATCACGGATTTGGGCAGAGTAATGAATGACGAGTCTAGTTGTAGTGCGAGTGAAGAAGAAGGGGCGCTGGGGGTTTTCTGTAGGAGTGAGGAAGAAGGGGAGCTGGGGTTTTCTCTAGGAGTGAGGTGAGGAATTTGGGGGTACGAGTGGAGCGATCTGATGTGAGGTGGGTGGGAGCGA